>NC_091663.1:6232500-6450000 GCF_042453785.1 Malus domestica | reverse complement strand
GAGAGATTAGTTTGTGTTCTCTGAATGGTATAATAGGGAATACTGATATTGAATGTGTCAACGAATTGAGAATGGATAGAAGGACTTTTGGCATATTATGTGAATTACTTCGTCAAGATGGGAGGTTAAAACGGATGGTTTGGTGTCTGTAGAGGAGCATGTGTGTATGACTTTACAAATACTAGCACATCATACTAAGAATCGTAGTGTTGGGGGTAGATTTTATAGGTCGGGAGAGACTATAAGTAGGTATTTCAATAGCGTATTGCAAGGAATCCTATTGATTCTACAAATCCTAGGTGGCGATGTTTTAAGTTATGATGATAATTTTTTTTTCATTTTCCCTAAGCTTTAACTCTTCATTCCCTTTGTATAAATTAACAAAAGCTTATTTTTTTTTTAGAATTGCTTGGGAGCAATAGATGGAACACACATTGATGTGCATGTACCTAAAATTGACAAACCAAGATATCGAACAAGAAAGGGTCGAGTCGCAACTAATGTGTTAGGTGTGTGTTTAGGAGATATGCAGTTCATATATGTGTTTCCGGGGTGGGAGGGTTCTACATCAGACTCTGGAGTGTTACATGATGCAATTACTAGGCCTAATGGTTTTAAGGTACCAGTGGGTAAGACTATTAGTTAGTTTCAACTTTGTAAGTTAGGTCTAGTTTTGTTTGTCAACTACAAAATGCTAATAAGGTTTGCTTGTTTTTATTAGGTTATTATTACCTTGTAGATGGTGGTTATACAAATGGTGAATGATTCCTTACACCCTATAGAGGAATACCTTATCATTTATCTGAATGGGAGGGACGAACACCTTTTTATAAGGAAGAATATTTTAACATGAAGCATTATAAGGCAAGGAATGTAATTGAACGCTGTTTTGGCTTGCTAAAAGGAAGGTGGTCGATACTAAGGAGTCAATCTTTCTATCCGATAAGGACACAAGGTCGAATAATTACCGCTTGTTGCCTACTACACAATCTTATTAGGCAAGAGATGTATGTAGATCCAATTGAGAATTTGCCAATAATAGAAGATGGACAAAATACAGAAGAAGGTGAATATGTTGGTAGTGTTGAAACATATGACCAGTGGACTGCAAAGAGGAATGCCATGGCTTAGGAAATGTATAATGAGTGGAGAGCAATTAGGAACCAGCAACCAAACTAATTATATGTGTTAATGATAACATTTTATTTTAGTATTCATTTTTATCATGCATTTGTTGGATATTAGCAAAATGATTAGATTGCTAATCAGTGAATGTTAAAACTTTTTTATTGATTGGATGGTATGAAATTAATTGGATATTATGCAAATTGATTAGTTGTATTGTATTTTAGTAAATTCAAATATTTTTTGTTTAGGTATGAATAACGACAATATTTTGAATACTACTCAAGAGCCAAAAGGAAGAAGGCGTAAATGGGAAGCATTTGAGGAAGAAGCATTACTATCCGTTCTTGAGGATTTTGTTGCTCAGAAGCAACGGTGTGACACCGGTGCGTTCAAACAAGGTACTTTGATTGAAATAGCGAAAGCTGTTAATGTTTTATGTCCTCATTCCAATATAAAGGCAACTCCACATATTGAGTCAAAGTTGAAGAAATGGAAAAAAACATATAGTTTGGTCGTTGACATGATAAACACAAGAGGATTTGCATGGAATGATGTCAAAAAGTGTGTTGAAGTTGACAGTGATGATGCATGGCAAACTTATGTGCAGGTTCATATCCTATTTTATTTATACATTAGTTATATTCTTGCTGCTATATTTGTTACACATGCTAAATTTTAGTTTTGCTATGTTGATATAATCTTAGAAAAATAAAGAAGCCGATGGATGGAGAAGCAAACCTTTTCCACTGTATGATATATTTGCATATATATATTTGGAAAAGATCAGGCTACGGGTAATGTAGCCGAAACCCCTGCTGAAATGGTGGAGGAACAAAGTCATGATCAAGTTGGTGCAAGTGATATTGGAGGTGAAAATTTTGTTTCTTCAATGAACCAACAAAGCCAACAAAGCACCTCATCTGAAAATAGCCAAAGAAAGAGGAAAAGAGCTGTGGGAAGTTCAAGTGATGGAACCGAGGCAATTATCAGTGGACTGAAAGATTTTTATGTTGAAAGTGGGAAGATGATGCAAATGGTAACTGAAGCTTTAGTTCAAGGTACTGCAAATCATAGTGACATAGCTAACGAACTTGAAGCAATGGGTCTTTCTCCTATGGATCAAATTGATGCATTGTCTCTTATTTTGGAAAAAACCACAAAATGTGGGAGTGTTTAGGGCAATCAAATCGGAACTCAAGAAAGTGTTCATCCAAAGGCTTTTAAGCGACAAAGCAAGCGGATAAGTATATTATGTGGTGCCTTTTCACATGAATGTATTTTATTAATCGTACAATCTTATGTTATGGCTTATAACTTAGCTTTGCACTATAAAGTATTTTGGTTAATGTTAACTAGGATTTTGTAAATTATGGAGATCTACTTTGGAATGCTATACTATAGTTCACTGGCATTTTGTAAAATATCATGGATGAAAGTTTAGTAAATGATGTTTTAAGAGTCAATTAATGGCAAAGATTGACTTGTTACAAGTATCTTCTTATGTACTTGTATTTGTTGAAGTTGCATGTATTGGGCACTATTCTTTTTCTTCTTTTGGGTGATAGAGTTTAAACCAAGCTACATTTGCAAATTAAACTTAAACTCAACCATTTATAAATAGTATGTCCCAATTCTATTAGCAGGTAATAGAAGCAAAACAATTGTCCTCTTTTTTTAAGATACATAATATACATGGCAAAAATATGCTCCAATTAACCCATATCATGAGATTTGTAGAATTACTCTATTACACAATGGCAAAAATTTGTAGTCCTAGTCTAAGCAAACACAAATCTGGTGAACAGTACTGTTTTTATTATCCTGCTTCTTAGTCCGACATTGCACCAAACATTTCACTAAGTTAGTCCAGCTTAGTCTAGTCTAAGCCAGTCCAACTTAGTCCCTGCAGCTAGTTCAGTCCGAGACAGTCCGGCGCAACAAACGCACCCTTATGGGCTAAGTGGAACTTTTTGGGCTTCTTCATGTTCTCTATCTCCTCATCTCATTTAATCTAAATCCCCTCCTAATGGCTTCTCTCCCTCCTTATGTAAGTGAAGGCTTATTTTCTAAGCTTCAAGGGAATATCCCTTCATTGCTTGGTATTCCCCTCATTTCTCCCTAGCTATCCTATTATTCCCCTTTTGGTGTAAACTAGCTGCACTGTTGAGACCTGCAGATTGTTTCTTCCTGAGGCGTGACTTTCCCATGGCGCTAAATCTGGTAGCACGCTTTATGACTTTTGCCCGTTGGCTGTTTATGTAGGCTGGGAAGGGAAAGTCAGCATTAAATGATTAACTTGTTGCGCTTAACATGCATTTAATGCAAGAATCTAGTTTAATCCTAACTAATGGGGTTGGCTTGATAGAGAAAGGAATAAACTAGGCTAGTTCTCTCTCAATGATGCATGCATGAAATACAAAGGATATAGGCTTTAGATCTTTAGGCTCCCAAGCAGCCTAAAGTCTTCCATGACCCTGATTTCATGTAGGCCGGATAATCTTCTATAACCATCCACACCGCAATTCACTTGGCAAGCCCTGAATATGTGACTTGGGCTTAGCATGATTTGTGGCTAAGGAAGCACGGTGTGATGAATAAGCATGAACATGGCGTGGCATGGTAGGGCATGTTTGTAAATATATTCCTCATCGATCCCGTGCCTTGGCGTGCGTTTGAACTTGAATGTAGGCTTTGCATGACAATTGGGCATTCAGACTTAGTTGGGTTGGTGTGTGACATTTTTGGTAGGGGTGGGCACGATTCGGTTTAGCCCAGTTCCACCTTCAAAATGGAACCGAAATCGAAAAATTTCAACGGTTTGATTCGGCGTGGTTCCGCTTAAATTTATTACTAAAACCGTACGGTTCAGTTCATGCCGGTTTACGGTTCTAACCAAAATTATATATATGTTTTTTTACTTTCTAATTTTCTACTTCCAATACTAAACACATATTTCAACCACAAATTCAAATAAATTTGAGTTTCCACTACTAGATCTACAAGATTTGTGACTGAAAGATAGAAAATGTGCTTATAAATATATATCAAAAGATAGAAATGCTCATATCAAGACCAAAGCGTATATCTTAAACTAAAACTAAAATGTACATAATGCATAATATACTAGAAAAGAATGGAGAAAAATAATGTAGGGGAAGAAAAGTGATAAAACAACAAAGGAGGGGGAGAGAAGTGAAGAAAAATATTGGGTTCATGCACATGGTCTTCTTAGAAAATGTCTTATTTATATAAAAATAATAATAAAATAATAATTTATATTAAAAGCGGTTCGGTCCGGTTCTTCCGGTTTTTAATATTTCCAAACCGGAACCGTTTGAAACCTTTTGGTTTGGTTTTTGTTCCGATTTTGATTTTTTTGGTCAACATAGTTTTTTACTGTTTTTTTTGTCACGGTTCGATTCGATTTTTCAGTTTGACGATTTTTATGCCCACCACTAATTTTTTGGGCCCGAACATAGTGTCATAAATAACGAGACTAAACGATTTATTTCACATATTTTTTATTAATATAAAAAAACTCTAGATACATCAACGGTCCAGAATTATCTAGATAATACTCTCTGTCTCCATCTCGAGAGGGAGAGAGGAGAGCAGTGGAGCAGTTGGTCACATCTGAAGGGGACCGCCTAATTGAATTGGTTGTATTACAGAGCAACCGCAACACAAAGAGCCAGCTGCATACATAACGCGTGTTTACACGATCCAATTGTTTATTCCTGTTTCTCGCGAATCCCGCGTCAAAGCTCAGTACGTGAGAGTGAAATACACGCGCGTACGAGAGAGTAGATATCTCATCAATTTTTCTACTCAATTCCACTAGCCAACATTTTGAGAGGCGGAAGGAAAGAACAATGAGCCTGAGAGGACGGTGGTTGGCATATACGAAGGAAATCAGCTACAGTCGGCTCCACGATGTGTATTCCTACGTGGCTCCACATCATTGGCACGTCATACCAGTAAGTTCCTTGTCATGGGACCATCGACGGAGTGGAGCTTCTGCTCCGCCAATGGAATTGGTACACGTGTGGGAATGGCTCCTCATGGCGACGCAGCTCCTTGAGATCATAACCTTCGCAATCATATCGGAGGCTGGCCAATCAGAGCCCGGTAAAAAGCCACATGAGGGCCCCACCTCCCTCAAGTTGCAACAGAAAAACAAATTTGACAAGGGTTTCTTATTTTTGAAAACTTCATTTTAATTCTTTACAAATCTGATTTTTAATGTATTAATTTTATTTTATTATAATTTTTATTTTCATTTCATTTATCATAATATATTTTGTTGTAAACATTTAGATAAATGAATTTTTGTTATACAATAACAATATATTTCGATGTACTTTGTCTTCTTACATTAAATTCATTATAATATATTTCAGTGCATACATTTAATGTGACATCCCACATCCCCTAGGGGAGTGATCTTTAAATGTATATTCTCATCTCTACCTAGCACGAGGCCTTTTAGGAGCTCATTGGCTTCAGGTTTCGTAAAAGCTCCGAAGTTAAGCGAGAGGTATTAGAGCCAATCCATGGCTGGAAGTGTGCCGACAAGGACGTCGGGCCCCTAAGAGGGGTGGATTGTGACATCCCACATCGCCCAGGGGAGTGATCCTTAAATGTATATTCTCATCCCTACCTAGCAAGAGGCATTTTGGGAGTTCACTGGCTTCGGGTTTCATAGGAACTCCGAAATTAAGCGAGAATGATGCCAGAGCACCTTCAGGATGGGTGACCCACTGAGAAGTTGCTCGTGAGTTCCCAAAAACAAAACCGTGAGGGAATGGTAAGCCCAAAGCGGACAACATCGTGCTACAGTGGTGGAACGGGCCCGGGATGTGGTGGACCTGGGCTGGGATGTGACATTTAAGTACACACATTTAGGTATATTAATTCAATATAATACATTTCGATGCATACATTTCAATAAACACATTTAGGTACATTAATTCAATATAATACATTTCGGTGCATACATTTCGGTACACACATTTAGGTACATTAATTTAATATAATACATTTCGGTGCATATATTTTTGTACATACATTTCAGTACTAACATTTAAATACATTAGTTCAATATAATATATTTCGGTACACACATTTCGATATTAACATTTAAGTACATTAATTGAGTCTTTCAAGTTTGAAGAATGTTAAATAAAATTAATAAATTAAAAAAAAACTCTTTTTTGATCAAAAAATAAATTAATATTTGTATATTAATAAATTTAAATATTTAATGGGAGACATTAAATAAAGGGAACTGTTATTGGCACTCCACAAATCTCATTTTGCACTCCAAACTTTCTATAATTGGAAAGAAAAATACACTTGTAAGGAGTGTAGAATGAGATTTTTGGAGTGCTAATAACAATTCCCTAAATAAAATGCACAATAATTATTTTGAATTAAAGACACATTAAGGGATTGTAATCAATATGTAATCTAACACCAAGTTTATTTTAAATTTCAATATTCTTAAAGGATTCAAGTTAAAAAATCCCTTTCTTATTTCACCAATAAAGGAAAAATACAAAATAATACTAATAAAAAAATAGTTTGATCTAAGTTTAAATTTTTTAGTTTTATTAGATTTAATCTAGTGTCATATTTTTAATTTAATTAAATTTCTTAATTTAGGCCCTTTTACTCATATGTTTAATTTGAAATATTTAAATATGAAGATCTAACCAGTTTACTGAAAAATGGTTAAAAGAAAATTCGCATATCAACATATATGATGCTTACATCATATGTTGATTAAATACGTTCAACCTATAATGGAGGTAGAATAGACGAAATTGAATCAAACTTAATCTACCTATCATTCATGAAAATAGTTTACAAAAATTTAATCTTCATACAATTATAAATCCATACTAATATATATGTTGATATCGTATTATCGTAATTAACTTGTGATGGAAGTAGAAGAAAAAAGTTGAGAAATAGTTAACACAATTAACTTGTGATGAAGGTAAAAGAAAGAATTGAGATACAGGTCTGGAGTAGGAAGAATGAGATACAATATTTAATTCTAAAATTAAGTAAAAGATAATCCTATAAATAAGAGGAGAAGAGATAACATGTATCACAATTTAACAAGGGAATTGTTATTGGCTTTCCAAAAATCTCATTTGCATTCCAAACTTTCTATAATTAGAAAAGAAAATACATTAATGAGATTTTTAGAGTGCTAATAGTAGTTCATTTTAATAAAAAAAAAGATAATAAAAAGAAGGTGATGTTAGTAATCAGTGAATGAACTAACGTAACAAAGTGAACTAAACTTAATAAGAACTTATATCAAGTTTACTCTAATAAAAAAAATCATGTTGTTTTTATTTTATTTTAAACAAACGATTGGATTTAGATTGGATTTTCTTATTGAGACCCAATATATGAGGAAGTTTTTTTGTAGGGCTTTCAAATTTGAGTTAATTTTTTACACTATGCATGGTTAGTATGGCATCGGATAAGACCAAAATACAAAAGTCTCATGCTTTTTTAGCACCTACTTCCAACTTTTGTGAGCCAATGTAACATTTCAAACCAATAATGTAGTTTAATTGGATTTTAATTTCTATGGATGCGGTAGTAGCATACATAAGCGTGAAGGTAAGTCTCACTTCATATCTTTGTGAGAGGTATTCAACGGATGAAGAATATCTTGTATAAAAAGCATATGAAGAGAGCATGCAAAAGGGTAGGCAAACATGGTTTTCCCAGCCAGATAGGCAAAAACTTGCACAAAGGGAATAAGCAAAGGAGTTAGCAAATTATATCACTCCCCCAAAGAAGCAACATGCTACATTTCATGTAATACAATTTTGCCAACTTGATTTGCATATTCTCTTAGAGATGCGTTAAACAATCGGAACAGATGTATCATTTGACTGTTCACATAAAAGCATTCTCTATATTTTGGTGGTCCCACCAATTTTACATATTCCACTCTTATAAATTGCATGGCATTTGTGTCATATGTTTCATGTTCGTGTCATACCCGATAGTTTAACGAGTCATGTCGTGTAACCCTCGTTAAAATAAACGGGTAATATGACCCGACCCGTTAATATTATTAGGTAATATGACTCAACCTGTTACCCATTAAGAAAAATATATTTAAATCAATAAATAATGAAAATGAAAAACATAATTTGATCCAAAAATATGTAAAACTGTTGTAAACATTCCTAGTTTAAGTATGATTGTGTAAATCCTAGATAACATTTGATTCTAGTTATCCTTTCCTATTACAACTTGTATTACTTGGAGGAGAAGAAATATCTTCTCTCCCTTTACTACTATAAATAAAGGCACAATGTAGGAGGGATAACAACACACACATTCCCCTACAATTCTACAAACACACATCTCTCTCCTCTCTCTCTCTGCCGCCGGCCCTAGTCCCTCTGTCAGATAAAATAGACCACAACACGTTATCAGCACGCTCCTACCGCTGCGCTTAGGAATCTGACGTTGGAGATTTTTTTTTCTGCATCAAACCAGTTCATCCATATCATCACGCAATCAGGTTCTTTCCAAACAACGGCTTTTAACTCGATATTTTGCAAGCCCTGATAGCATGAACATTCACCATGATGCATGACCCAACTTTACATTTTACGTATTTTAGATTCTACGTAAATTGTGTATGCTTCATAATCAAAATTGCTACAATTATGTGAATTTGATATTTGTCATGAATTGAATCCTACATATATACATGCATTGAAACTATTATTTGCATATGCATCAACGTAAATATG
Source organism: Malus domestica (assembly GCF_042453785.1). NCBI lineage: Eukaryota > Viridiplantae > Streptophyta > Magnoliopsida > Rosales > Rosaceae > Malus > Malus domestica. The sequence goes on along the minus strand of NC_091663.1, from coordinate 6,441,076 downwards.
TGATTCATTAAAATTATACATGCATATAATTATATTTGAATTGAAAAAGAAAAATATTTTTTTGCGATTGGGAATTAGGGTTCTAGTCGAACCCGTGCCTTTGCAAGGCCGCAAGCCACCAGGCCCGCAGCCTGCGATGGCCCAACCCAAACCGAGAACCCAGGCCGCTAGCCTTGAACCGAAACGGTGCGTTTGAAGCACCTTGTCCCGACCTATGGCCTGAAGCCCAGGTCCTTACCGTCGATTTTCCGACACCACACGACCTGCAGTCGTGCAAAATTGGACACCACCCATCGTTTTCACCAACGATTTCTAGAAATTCCAGAAGAATTTCATGGGTCTTCACTCGAATTCAATTGAATTCATTCGGATTTTTTTTCTTCCATCGACGTCGAGATCTCCTCTTCGTCGACAAACACCTGGTTCTTCGACTAACCATGGCTTGCTCGACCCTGGACACACCGCCTGCCATGGCGCCGTCCACTAATTCCGGTGTTCTTCCCCGGTGAACACACCCAGCTACGGCTGGGATGCCTTTTTGGACTCTTTCCCGAGCCCTACTCAGGCTCTGTCTCTCGGCCCGTGTAACAAAAGAAAAAAAAACAATTTTTTTTGCTGGGCTCGCTTGCAGCGGCCCAGCCCACAAAGAAAACAATTTGTTTTTTTATTTTCCTGGGCTCGCCTGCAGCGGCCCATACCGAAAAAAAAAAAGAATTTTTTTTTTAGGGCTGCACACAGCAGCCCATTCCCTTCTCACCCCGTGGGCCTGCAGCCTACACCCGGGGGTCCTCGGCCTATATTTTTAGGCCCCGAGATTTTATTATTTAATTTTTTTTAAATAATATGGGTTTTTATATTTTCACCCACACTTTAATTTGGCCCCGAAGACCAAAAATAAATTAATTCACTTATCATTATACAATATTTCTGCATATATTCTTTGCATATTTGTTTGCATATATATTTGTGTTTGCCTGCAGGAATATATGAACCTGAAGTTCATAATTACTTTGAAACCCGAAGTTTCTTATACACATGCCTTGTTAGAAAACCCGAAGTTTTCACTTAAACATATCACCCATGAAAACCCGAAGTTTTTCATGCAAAATTAAACCAATACATGTCTATTAGAACCTGTATGTTCTACTCCTATGTGAATGGATTGATTTTTCTCCATTACACTAACCACATCTTGTCCATCTATTTTGTGATAGGAACATGTCGAACTTGAACAAACTCGACTTCACCGCTTTGGAGGTTTCTGGAAGGAACTACCTCAAGTGGGTTCAAGATGTGAAGCTCCACCTCACTGCAAAGAACTTGCGTCCTGCTATTGAAGAAGCAACAGATAAACCTGTTGGCGAAGCTGAAAAAGCCACTGCTATGATCTTCATCCGAAGACATATCCATGACGCTCTACAAACTGAGTACCTTGCTGAGGAGGATCCACGTGCATTATGGGTCGCTTTGGCTGATCGTTTCGATCACCAAAAGGACATATTCTTGCTTGAAGCAAGACACGACTGGCAGCACTTGCGCTTCCAAGACTTTAAGTCTGTGAATGAATATAATTCTGAAGTTTGTCGAATCCGATCACTTCTCAAGTTTTGCAATGAAACTTTGACTGAAGAGGATCTCCTGGAGAAGACCTACTCGACCTTCTCTGCTTCTAATATTGTCCTGCAGCAACAATATAGAGTTCAGAAGTTCACTAAGTTCTCGGATTTGATCTCTGTTTTACTTCTTGCTGAAAAGCAGAACCAGCTGTTGATGAAGAATCATCAAGCTCGACCTACTGGGGCTACTGCTGTGCCTGAAGCACATTATAGCACTAATTAGCACCCAAAACGCCAAAAGAGGCGTGGTAAGGGCGGCCAGAAGCCATCCCACCAAGGTCAACAGAGCCAAGGCCCATCCAAGGGAGGAAACAAAGCCCAGAAGCGCCCATACCTCGCTCCCAAGGCCCCGAACTTCAAGAATAAAGGCAAAGCACCTGCCACAATGAATGACGATATGTGCTATCGTTGTGGTTCCAAGGACCATTGGTCCCGTATTTGCCGTGCTCCCAAGAAGGTTGTGGATGCATATCATTCTCGTCGTACGAAGTTTGAATCAAACTTCCTGCAAGTGGATGAACCGGAGACTACAAAGATGGAGGTTTCTGATTTTCAGGAGGATACCACTCCTATGGAAGATTAGAATCTTAGACATAGACTTATTTTTCAGTTAAAATAAGACAATTGGGGCCGAATTCCACCTTGTGGCCGAACCCCACCTTGTTTTTTGGTTGATTTTGAACAATTTTCCTTTATGTTTTGGATTATTAGTTGGCGATTTATTTTGAATATTAAGTTTTTTCCTTGAATAAATGAAATTATTTTGAATTGATACTTGTTTTTATAAACTTTTATGCATGTGACCGATTCAAATTAATTTTTCATTCTAGGTATGACTAGTGGGAAAGTTAGTTGTCTGGCAGATAGTGCAACCACGCATACTGTTTTGCGTGAACGCATCTATTTCACTAACTTCGTACCTAAGAATGCACCTCTGACAACCCTCTCAGGCCCATCCAACCTGATCGAAGGATACGGTAAGGCACGTATAATGTTGTCCAATGGTACAATCTTGACCATTGCTGAGGCACTCTATTCTCCACGTTCCGGAAGAACGTTACTAAGTTTCAAGGACATTAGAGATAACAATTACCACGCTGAAACCCACGTAGAAAACGGAGTTGAATTTATGTGCGTAACTTCCTACGAATATGGCCAGAAGCGTATTCTAGAGAAGATGGAGCGTAACCCGAGTGGTCTGTATACTACGACCATACGCCCCATAGAATGCCACTATGTGGCCGGCCCTACCACAGGGACCGCGCACGAAATTACACTTTGGCATGATCGTTTGGGACATCCTGGACGAATAGCGATGCGCCGTATCCTCAAAACTTCACACGGGCATCCACTAACCCGAAGCTTAGGTTCGATCCATGAAATTGCATGTCAAACATGTTCTATGGGAAAGCTTATTACTAAGCCTTCTTATGACAAGATTCGTTCGAATCCTCCCATTTTTCTACAACGGATTCAGGGGGACATTTGTGGACCGATTCAACCTCCATGCGGACCATTTAGATATTTTATGGTTTTGGTTGACACTTCTACACGTTGGTCACACGTGTGCTTGTTGTCCACAAGGAACGCTGCATTCTCCAAACTGTTGGCTCAGGTTATCAAGCTCAGGGCTCACCACCCTGATTATCCGATCAAATCTATTCGATTGGATAATGCTAGAGAATTCACATCTAAAACTTTTGATGACTATTGCATGTCGGTTGGGGTTGAAGTTGAACATCCTGTACCCCATGTTCACACCCAGAACGGCCTGGCAGAGGCTTTCATTAAGCGTTTACAAATGATTGCTCGATCGTTGGTCATACGTACCAAGCTCCCGATCGCTGCTTGGGGCCATGCAATATTGCACGCAGCAAAGTTGGTCCGCCTGAGGCCTGTTGCGACACAACCATTTAGTGCCCTTCAGTTGGTCACCGGATGCGAACCCGACATATCGCATCTGCGCGTTTTTGGTTGTGCGGTCTATGTGCCGATCTCGCCGCCCTTACGTACAAAAATGGGGCCTCAGCTAAGGATGGGAATCTATGTCGGATATGATTCTCCTTCGATTATTCGTTCCTTAGAACCTTTGACAGGCGATCTGTTTACCGCTCGTTTCGCGGATTGTCACTTCTATGAGACAGTCTTCCCGTCGTTAGGGAGAGATAAGAACGTCAACGTTCCTAATGAACGACGCGAATTATCGTGGACGACTCCCACTTTGTCTCATTTAGATCCCCGCACCGCTCAGTCTGAAGCTGAAGTGCATCGCATATTAGATATCCAGAGCATAGCTCAGAGCATGCCAGATGCTTTCACCGATCTAGCGCGCGTGACAAGATCACATATTCCAGCTGCGAATACGCCTGCAAAGATGGATGTACCAAATGTATGACGGACTACCCTCCTGGAAGCCCGGGATGCCAATTCTGGTGATCCACGTACATTAGCGGCTAGCCAATCATCTGCCCCTACACTAAAGCGTGGCAGACCCCTTGGTTCAAAGGATTCACACCCCCGGAAGAGGAAAACCACGGCACAAGGTCCTGAAGAGCCTACCGTGAATCCGACTATCGCTTACTCATTTTACCCAACTCATGAGGAAATTCTAGATTATGGAAGCGTCCTTGAAGAGACGAATCCTCCTCCCGAGAATCGTGAGATTTCGGTCTATTATGCTAGCTTAGATGATGTGTGGCGTAGAAATGAGATGATTGTCGACGATGCATTAGCATTTGCAGTAGCTACTGAGATCATGTTGAGCGATGACATTGAACCGTGTTCCGTTGATGAATGTCGACGTAGAGCTGATTGGTCAAACTGGAAACAAGCAATCCAAGTCGAACTTGATTCACTTGCGAAACGTAAGGTGTTTGGACCTGTAGTTCCTACTCCTCCACATGTGAAGCCCGTTGGCTACAAGTGGGTTTTCGTTCGGAAGCGTAATGAGAAGAACGAAATTGTGCGTTACAAAGCTCGTCTTGTAGCACAAGGTTTCTCACAACGACCCGGGATTGACTTTGACGAAACTTACTCACCCGTTATGGATGTGATTACTTTTCGATACCTTATCAGTTTGGTAGTTTCCGAAAAACTGGATATGCAGTTGATGGACGTAGTAACCGCGTATCTCTATGGGGATCTTGATACGGAAATTTATATGAAAGTTCCCGAAGGACTTACATTGACTGGTTCAAATATTTCCAAACCCCGGAACACGCTCTCAATTCGGCTGAGGCGTTCACTATACGGTTTGAAACAATCCGGAAGAATGTGGTATAACCGTTTAAGTGAGTATTTGACTAGTCAGGGATATGTGAATAACGAACTATGCCCTTGTGTGTTCATTAAGAAGTCACATTCCGGATTTGCGATTGTTGCAGTATATGTCGATGACATGAATCTCATCGGAACTCCTGAAGAGCTCGCGAGAACTGCTTCGCACCTGAAGTCGGAATTTGAGATGAAAGATCTAGGTAAGACTCGATACTGTCTCGGTCTCGAGATAGAGCATTGTTCGGATGGAATCCTAGTACATCAATCGAACTACACCCAGAAGGTGTTGCGCCGTTTTAATGAGGATAAAGCGAAGTCTTCGAGTACTCCTATGGTCGTTCGTACGCTAGATGCAAAGCGAGATCCCTTCCGTCCGAAGGAGGATGATGAAGAGATTTTGGAGCCTGAAGTTCCTTATCTAAGTGCGATAGGCGCTTTATTGTACTTAGCTCAATGCACTAGACCCGACATCTCCTTTGCTGTTAATCTTTTGGCAAGATACAGCAATGCACCAAAACGCAGACATTGGACTGGCGTGAAAGACATCTTCCGTTACCTTAAGGGTACTACGGATTTGGGCTTATTCTATCCCTACGAATCCTCGAGTGATGCCGCACCCTATGCTCATCGGGTTGATTCTCGCCTTGTTGGTTATGCCGACGCTGGATACTTATCTGATCCGCACAAGGCGCGTTCTCAAACGGGTTATGTCTTTACCGTTGGAGGCACCGCAATATCTTGGAGGTCAACTAAACAGACCTTAGTTGCCACTTCGTCTAACCATGCTGAAATTCTCGCCTTACATGAAGCAACTCGGGAATGCTTTTGGTTGAGAGCAGTAGTGGGCCATATTCGAAGCTCCTGTGATCTTCATCCCGCCGTTAATGCCCCGACGACGATTTTTGAAGACAACGCAGCTTGCATCGAACAGCTCAAGAAGGGTTACATCAAAGGAGACAACACCAAGCATATTGCGCCGAAGTTCTTCTTTACACATCAACAACAAGAGCATCAGAAGATTGAAGTCACGCAAATCCGATCACAAGACAATCTGGCCGACCTCTTCACCAAATCACTACCGAAGGCGACGTTTCAGAAGCTTGTTCATGGAATTGGTATGCGTAAACTTTCTGAGTTGTAACTTTGCTATTTCTCTGTGGAATTATGTCAAACTCATGGGGAGTATCTTCTAGATACTTGCTTGATCTTAATGTACTCTTTTTCCCTACGATTAGGAGCATTTTTCCCACTGGGTTTTTGCTACCTAACTAGGTTTTAACGAGGCACCCACCTTGGGCTGGTCATATCCCTGATGACGTCCTGTAGACGTTTCTTTTGACTTTGCATTTCTCACGCATTTTTCCTTAGACTATGGATTTTGTCCCTACTTGGGTTTTTGCCATAGCCTTAGGGTTTTTTAGTGAGACTTACTACTTATGCAAGTTCCTACCTTATTGAGAATAAGCGTTGTTCCTTGGAATCAATGCCGACGAGTCGACTTCCTCAACTTCTGCATGATGCTGAATCTACCTTGAGTATTTACCCACTCAAGGGGGAGTGTTGTAAACATTCCTAGTTTAAGTATGATTGTGTAAATCCTAGATAAGATTTGATTCTAGTTATCCTTTCCTATTACAACTTGTATTACTTGGAGGAGAAGAAATATCTTCTCTCCCTTTACTACTATAAATAAAGGCACAATGTAGGAGGGATAACAACACACACATTCCCCTACAATTCTACAAACACACATCTCTCTCCTCTCTCTCTCTGCCACCGGCCCTAGTCCCTCTGTCAGATAAAATAGACCACAACAAAAACATAATACTAAATTAGTATATACATACCACATTGTTACATAAATATTACTTCAAAACATAATTAAAAAAAAAAACATTTGTCTTTCAAGTTTACATACTCCAAAATAAGAGTCTAATGAAAAAACATTAGTGCATGCTATAAAATACAAATGTTCAAAGATATGCAAAATGAAGAGAGTTGCGTTTCAAGGTTGAGGAACCTTGCACGTTTTTGACAATAAAACCCTTCAATTTTCATCAATCACCAAGGGAAATGGTATTGGAACTTTGGTTTGATATATTGTTTTCAAGCGTTATGTTGATGATGTATTCACTAAGATTTTCCATAATCCATAAACTATAGATCTAAATTTAACCGTTGATTGTCGTTTATATTTACGTTCCATTCTTCTCACCAATTTTTTTTTCTTTTTGGATTTTCTTTTTTGAAAACATGATCTCTTAGAGAATGCAGGAAGATGAACAATTCAGATCGTCGATATTACGTTTAGAGCATTACCATTAGTGAAAATATAGCTCAAAGTTTATAAAGTCTCTAGAAACTATATAACATCAACTCATATTTTTAGTTAACCGTAAATATCGGAATGTCATATTAACGATCTGAACCGTTCATTTTTCTAATCCACTAAAAGACCACTTTTCAAAAAAGAAAATCTAAAAAATGAAATTTGGTGAGTAGAATAAAGTCTAAATAACAATGGACGGTTCAATTTAAATCTAAGGTTTATGAATTATGGTGTCAGATTTCGGAGTTGACCCCTTCCCACAAGTTATAAAACTTGTCATTATGAGTGATTGTATATTTTCTTTTTTTACATTTTCACACTTCTACAATAATTATTATTAATTTTTCACTAAAATAAAAAACACTATTCATGAGATTTGGATGGTTTTAAAAATTTAAACGACCATATATGTAATACCCTGAAAAATTTAAAGATATGAATTAGATAATATAATTATGAATATGTGGAGAAAATCAAAAATAAATCGATTTATGGTTATGAAAATAGAATTGGGAATTTTAAAGTTTTTATTTCTGGAAATTATTATAATTTACGTTGTAAATTTTATCGATATGTGGGAAAAGGAAAAAAATGCCCTAGTGGTATAATGTAGTTATACGAGGATGTATTCTCATATATCTTGTCGTATTCTTAGCATAATTTGATAGAATTTGATTCTATGAGTGTGTAGGCGAAAACCATTCGTCAAGCGGAATTATAACGAATAAAATAGAAACGGACGAGCAAAGGGGCAAAGTGGTCATTTTACTATGAATTTAGAAAGCTCCATAATTTTGGGAGCTTGTCGTGGAAAAGAGGGAAGGAAAAAATAAAAATAAAAGAATAAAAAGAAAGAAAAAAATGAAGGGAGAAGGAGGGGGGAGAAGGAAGAGAGTTGCAGGAGGAAAATGAGGAAGAGGAGGGTGAATCAGGAAGGAGAACAGGGAGGGAAAGGAGGGAGTGGAGAGGCACTCAACCAAACCTCATTTTCCCTTGACCCATCTCCAACCCGTGATCTGTTTCTAAAACCGGTCACATCGAGTTGATTTCGGTGCAATATTCACTATTTTCCCCAGTGAATTGGGACTTCCCTCACCTGCAAACATCATCATGCTCCTCCTCCTTAGTTAATCACCCATAGATTCGAAGCAAGGGTGTCCTTTTCATGGGGTATGACAACGATGGTGCCGTGGGACTCTTGGGGAAAAATTCTGAAAGAAATCCGATCAATTTCCTCCACCATTAGACTCTTCTTGAGCACTGGAACAAAGCCCAAGCATTGGTTGAGGCGTTGGAACGGTTTTGGAGTCGAATTGAAAACACCATTTTTCTAGGGTTCCAGCAGGTTTTAGTAAAATTGGAGCTTTTCCCAGCCAAATTGGACTTGGCCCGGCCAAATTGGACTTGGCCATAGGTATAAAGTTTGCTTTACTCTTTGAGATCTTCATTTCTATAATTTTTGAGAATTTTTAGAAATAATTAAATTTTCCGGTGAGTCGGGGCGGCCGACTGTCACCCGCGGCGGCACGTGCGGTGGCGCACGGCCAGGGAGCTGAAATTGTGTTTTTAAGTGAGTTTCGTTATTCTAATTATGCTTTTGAGATCTATTTGTTGTGGTTTGAATATTAACACAATTGTGGTATATATTGGATTAATTGAATATATTCGGTTTGAATTTTGGAAATGTGAACTACAAAAGGCTTGATCCCGCTCAAGGGTACGTAGACAGTCTAATAGAGTTTGGATGTAGTCTTAAATATTCGAGAACTAATATTTAGAGGGAAATTTTGATCTAAGCGAGGGAAATGGTTCTAAATTGGAAGTGAAATTGTATGTTTTGGTAAATGAATAATGGTTATGGATTAGACGTGGGATGAATGAAAATATATGGAGAATGATGACTAATGTTAGTGTATTAAATCATTACTTTAAAGATATGTGTTGACATTTAGAAAAACATGGATAGTTTTGTACGGAACTAAATTGTTCGAAGTAAAGAAATGTAAGTAATGGTAATAAATTAACCATGATTCTAAATTGGGCCTATCATTGAAATTAACTCCCGAAATAAATATATTTTGGGGCGGGGTGTGACAATATAACCATCGTCTAAGCGTAGAAGATACAACCATGTAACCATCGCCTAAGTGTAGAAGATGCAATCACGAGCCTTTATATATACTTTCACATTTTTCAGACTTATACATTAATAATTATGAATTTTATTTATTTTGAACTCCCTTAAAAATACTATTCATGAGGGTTTGTATGGTTTTAAAAAATCAAACGACGATGTACCCATCCTCAAAGCGTAGAGGATGCGATTACGAGTATTTGCATATTTTTTCACATTTTCACACTTGTAAATTAATTATTATAATTATTTAATATTTTTGGTATTTTTAAATTTCTTGATATTTTTATTTTTAATGTGTTTTATAATTTTTTTTATCTCACTCTTTGCCTAGAGTATACTATAAAAATAAATAAATAAAACTTAAATTTTTAAAATTTATATAGACATACAATAATAATTAATCAACAATATATACATATCCATTATATCTATTGTATTTTATAGTAAGTTTTTTTAGTAGTTTAAAAAATTAAAATCATCAAAATAACATTTTTCTTATCGTGTCGAAATAGGTTACCCGTGTGTCACTCTCGTGTAAACTTTTTAAGGACATGTTATTAACAGGTTCTTATCATATGACCCGATAACGACCCGATTAGTTATTGTGTTGACCTAAAATCCGTTATTTTCGTGTTAACGTATCATGTAAGAAACTGCCAAATCTACTTATAATTATCATACTACGAAAACCATACTAAAGTTTTGTTTTTAAGAATGACGTTGTCGGGCAACCCTCCTAAATTTGTCGCAAAGTCATTAGAGGGGTGAGCTTCCATCAATAATCATAAGCTGCCAACCCACTGTTTCCTCCCAACTCAAAAATAAGAAGGAAATTTTGACCTTAGTTTTTATATTTGTTATGAAAAATCAAACCAATAAAAATAACCCCAAAAACAGAGTTAGTATTATAATAAGAGGGAACTTTTTCATAATTTGAAGTATCTACAAACACCTTACCCTCCAATCACTGCCACCCACCTTCAAACTCTCTCTCTCTCTCTAAAGATATTAGCAAAAATTGAGATTCATTTCTTGAAGCTTGCTATAGTTTTCTCTTTCCATTCATAGCTCAAACACTACACTTTTGTTTTGTTTTCTTTCTTCTCTTTTCTTTGTTGCTCAAAGGGCCGCCAAAGAGAAAAGAAAAAGAAAGGAGAAACCTTTCCCAACTTTTACTTCTCACTCCTCTGAAATTCAGAGCCTCTCTCACTCCTCTCCCCAATTGGGTTTTCCCCATTCTTTTCAGTTTCTCTCTCTTTCCAAATTGGGATGTGTTAGAATTGAAGAAGAAGAACAAGAACAAGAAGTTGCAGGTACAAGTGAGCTTTCCTCTTTCTGAAAACGTTTTCTGGTTCTCGGTCTATGATCTTTGAAGCTTCAATGGGTTCAGATCCCATTAGGGTTATTGGGGTTTTTGGATTAGGTGCAAGTTAAGCTAATTTAAGTTTCTTGATTTGGAAAGATATTTGTTTGGATTTCGAAAAGTTGGGTTCTTTTTAGATTCCTCAGAAAAAAAGTATTCTGATTCCTTTCAAAATGCCCCTTGATTTAACACTCATTTCATCCCTCTGAAACCTCCACCCTCTCTCTATCTCTCTCTGCATTCCCTCTTAAGGGTTCTCCTTCCCCTGCTCTGTTTCTTCAAATCCTTCGAGTTTTTCGGTATGCGAGCGTGAATTGGAGCTCTTTAATTCGATAGTATGAAGTTTGAGATGGAGATTCTGTCCCCTTCGTCCTATTTTTCGACTTCGAATAGGCTTGTCGAAGAGAGCAAGAGCGCGAGATGGACTCCGGCGGAAAACAAAATGTTCGAAAACGCCCTGGCGGTGTACGACAAGGACGCGCCGGACCGATGGCACAAGGTGGCGGAGATGATACCGGGGAAGACGGTGAGGGACGTCATGAAGCAGTACGAGGAATTGGAACTTGATGTTGGCAAGATAGAAGCAGGGCTTATTCCGATTCCGGGATACAGCCCCTCTCCATTCACATTGGAGTGGGTGAACAGACACGGTGGCTATGATGGGTTCAAACAGCTGTCTTATGGGATTGGCGGCAAGAGATCTTCGTCGAATCGCCCTTCGGATCACGAAAGAAAGAAAGGGGTTCCGTGGACCGAAGAAGAACACAAGTAAGTTTCCCCAGTGAAAATTTCAGAACGTAATGTCATTCAGTAAGCATTTAAGTTTCTAACTTCTTCCGAGAACATGATCTCATTGAAGTTTTATGTTTTTCGAGCACGAAATTTAGATATAACTTTGGTATTGCATCTGAAAATTATGTTGGTTAAGAATTTTTTAAAGTGATTTATTTGTCAGACATTGTTTTGACATGATATTTTGATGATTGTTTGCATAGGCTGTTCCTAATGGGACTGAAGAAGTATGGCAAGGGGGACTGGAGGAACATTTCGAGGAATTTTGTGGTGACACGAACACCGACTCAGGTCGCTAGTCATGCACAGAAGTACTTCATCAGGCAGCTTTCCGGGGGGAAGGATAAGCGAAGAGCCAGCATCCATGACATAACAACTGTCAATCTCAACGACATGAGAACTCCGTCTCCAGACAACAAAAGTCCTCTCTCTCCAGAGCTGCCTCAGCATCCGAATTCTGCTGCCACCGCTAGGGCTCCATTTCAGTGGCATCAGCCGCAAGGCGGTGGAGTAAACTTGGGTTTTAATCAAGGGCATGGAAATATGTTCATGTCCTCCCATCCTTATGGGATTAGTTCATACGGACAAAAAATGCAGGGGCAGGATCTGCACAAAGGTGCTGCTAATAACTTGTACTATGGACCGCAAAATTTGGGTTTTCAGATGCAATCCTCGCAGCACTACCCGCACGGATGATCTATCAGTGGCAGTTCTCCTGTCCTCAATCCTCTGCAGCTTCATATGCCATTATGGTCCTTTAGTTCATTAGTGTAGCTTGATCCGACCCTTTTTTTATCATGGTTTAATGTAAATATGTTGTTCACAACTTTGAGTTAGCCAAGCAGTATTTGAGGGGAACAGGATCCAAGTTTTTTCTTGGAATTTCAATTTATGAAATTTGAAACTGAATTGAAGTATCTCAAACCCTATGGATTTCATGTTCTGCCCCTCTCTGGATTTCATATTCTTTTATGTGATAAGGTAGTGGTGAATTATTGCAGAAGACATCTAAAAGATGAACAAGAGCATGGATGAGAGAGATAATGATTTTACTTTCTAGAGTCCGGTTAGCGAAAAAAACTTGTGTACGGCAGTCCAATCAGCTAGATGAGTAAGATGCTTTCTCAAAGGAACGGGCCCAACATCTAACCCCACATAGGTCATACTTCCAATGCACACCGGACTTCTGTGACAGTGGCTAATCAACTTGTCAATGAGGCTGCCTTACTGAATATTTTCTCCCGACTTAAGAATCTTAAAGCAAGACGCTAAGCTGAACGGTTGACTGTTCTCTATCTTATACCTTAAGAATGATTCCTCTAGTGAAGAATGGAACCTGGAAGGAGATAATACACCAGATCAGATGGCAGACATAGAAATTCCAAGTTTTAATGGTAATGAAATAACAGGCACAATCAAGATAAGCATCTTTTGTCAAATTGTGAAAGCATAATTAGTATGAATCTTGTGACCAGGATTAGTACTAATTATGATTAACTTAATACGCACGGGGATCTTCCAAGCTTTAATTTTTCTTTACTCTTTGAATTTTAGTCAGATGTATATGACTTCTAATTTTGCCACTTAATAGAATTAGGGAAAAATTAAAATTACAGAAAAGTCTATGAGCATCTCACATTGTGCTTTGACTGCTTGGAATAATATAAAGAGAATGATTCATGCATGCTCATTTTCTCATTTTGCACAATTCTATTTATTTTTGCCATTAATTCTCTTTTATGATTGATATGTCATGGGGTCGAGTCGTAAAAACAATCTTTTTGTAAATCAAGGGCAATGATGAGTATGATAGTCGATTCCCCATACCCTTGCAAAGTAGGGAGCCTTGTTGGCTTGAGGTTGCTTTTATCATTAGATTAATTCAATCAGAAATAAATAGAAGTTTATCGAGGGAGAAAAGACATTTGCAGAAATCACTTCCCTAATCTAAATCTTTCCTAACTAGCCTTTGGACTGTGCAGTTAAACTAGTTGGTTTCCACCACAAAAATCAAGACCGTGGATGCTGGGTTTTCAATTCAAAGAGACCAAGTCATAGAGCACTTATGTTTGGAATTCGATGGTAATTGGCAATTCAGACGGCCTACTTTTAACTCTTTTTAGACTGTCTCACTAAACTTTGGTACAAAAATGGGCAAGTTGACTAGGCAAGACTTTCAAAGTCCAAAACTTTGATCAAATGCTGACCAAATGCTTACTCTTCCCTGCACTAACTCAAGTCTCTTATGCTTCTTCAGTCACTTTTCCGGCATTGTTACTATGAGATCCTCTTCTAATTAGGTAAGAAGATCCCTACTAGGGATGTTGATTAATGATTTAATTACACTAGAAATTACTCGGCTCGTTACATGCAAGAAGTATTATTTCCTTGAAAACACAATTTGATGCGTGAACATAAAGTCTTTTTTTTTTCGTGGTTATGATTTTCACATTCCTTCCTTTCCCTTCCACACTCCTCTAATTGTTTATGTTCATTGATTATCTTTTGATTTGTTCGATCCATTAGACATAAACAACGTGAGGATTGTGGAAATCATTTTGTGATTTTAATAACTCACTTCAGTATATGTGTCAACCTGTAATTTACCGTTAGTGACAAATGACTTGTAACTGTAAGGAGTCAAACAGTCCTCATTATGAATTTATAATAATATATAGCACTAAACAGGATATAGAACAGATTTGATTTGGTAAGTGAATCTAATTTTGTGGTTCATGTTTTCTGTGCAGGATTTGGTTTTGATCATGGTGGTTTTGTGATTCTAAGTGTACGGCATCTACCAACTAAATATATGGGGTAAATTACATAAAACTACCTCAATTGTGTACAGCACCTACCAACTAAATAAATGGGGTAAATTACATAAAACTACCTCAACTATTAGGTCATTAACAATTTCATACCTCGTCTTTAAAAAGTTTCAATGTCATACCTTATCTTCGAATTTGTTGCAATGTCATACCTTCGGTCAGTTGTCTGTCAATTCTTCTGTTAAATGCTAACGGGGCCCACTTTCTATTAAAAAATTAATAAAATATTAACAATTTTAAATTAAAAAAAAAAACCAAACCCCATATCCCATCACCCCTTCCCTCCCCCCACCGCCGCCCCACGAAACCCCATCCCCTTCCCATCTTCCCCATCCGTCGTCCCCCCCCCCCCCCAAAAAAAAAAAAAACTTCCTTCCAAACCCAGAACCCCACCCCCACCTCCCCTGCAACCCCCCCTTTCTTCCAACCACCTCCTCCACTATCTTCACCTTCCCTCCCATTCAAAACTTAAAAAAAGAAAAATTAAAAAATTTGAACCCAAATTGTCTAGATCATCGCACCCCCCAACCTTTCCTTCCCCGGACCACCTCATCTTTCTCGTCGAAGTCGGACCACCTCAACTGGTGGTTTTTTTTAAATTTATTTTTTAATAAGTTCTGAATGGGAGGTGAGGTGAAGAGAGTGGAGGAGAGGGAAGTGGGGGTGGGGTTATGGGTTTGGAAGGAAGGTTTTGGGGCCCCCCGGGGGGGGTTGTGTTGGTGATGGGATTTGGGTTTGGCTAATTTTTTTTTAAATTTTTAATTTTTTAATATTTTTAGTATTTTATTAAATTTTAATAGAAAGTGGGCCTCTCCTTGTGCCACGTTAGCATTTAACAAAGGAATTGACAGATAACTGACGGAAGGTATGACATTGCAACAAATTCGAAGATAAGGTATGACATTGAAACTTTTTAAAGACGAGGTATGAAACTGTTAATGACTTAATAATTGAGGTAGTTTTATGTAATTTACCCAAATAAATGTTAAAAGAGTTTTGATTGTTCTCTATTCAGATTACTAATTAAGTAGCTTTTTATTAGCAAAAAGACTACTTTACCCTTTTCTCTTAGTCAATGTATTATTATAATTTCACACACACACACAGAGGATTTGAGATTCTCTTTTGTTGGAACTAACGAAAGATTTGAAGTAAAATTGAGCACATTAGCATTTTAACATTCATACAGTCAGCCCTACTAAACTTGGTTGTTGTTGTTTGTATTTGAGATTCTCTTTTGGTGGGAATATGATTGACTTGTATGTATTTCCTTTAGCCTTCCTTCTTTTATTTATTTGGAAGAAGAATCTTGCTCCTAATTAAGTGCTACTTTGAACTAGTTATATGCAATGCCATCTAGTAAGACAAGCTAACAATTATTACCTACTATTTAGCTCCATAAAGTCCAATGACACTACAAGCATACTTTTGGAAGTTGAGTTTTCCATCTCTATCCTTAGAATGAGGGAGTATTCAGTAAGGCTGCCGCACTACTGGTACAACAACAAATTCAAAGAGTGACGGACATGTGCATTGGGTGAGGGTTAGAATATAGGAGACGAGACGAGCCACATGGGCTGGATGCTCGTTTTGAAGTTTTTTCTCCCTCATAACAAGGTTTTTGTGGAACTGATTTCGGAGTTGGACTAATGATCTATAACCATACACAGGTTCTGTTAGGTGATACTATTTTCCTACCCTTATAAACCCATGAATTGATCAAACTCATTCATATCCGGTGTAGGGTTTTTGTCCATAACATTCACCCCTAATCGAACATAAAACCTCTCGTCTTCATCGTTGAACACCTTGCCTATCCGTCCATCCTATGTGTAACCCCTCGGCGGATTCAATCCACCCCTAATAATAACGTTGTGCACGTCATATAGTAGACATTCCGATGTGTTACTTTTCTCCAACAGATGGTTAAAGAAAAAGGTTGAGAAAATTGAGGGAGAGAAAAAAAATGAAAAACTAAAAACAACTTCTGGTGATTTACTACTTGAAACTTCAACTTTATACAAAAGGAAACTCGCTATTCCAGAGCATACCAGTTAACACAAAATGGCAAAACAATGAACACAGTGCTCTAGTTGCACTGTGGTGTTCTTCATTTTGTTCCAATTTCGAGATAGGCATATAGAGTTATACCCCCACATGTTGGGCTAAATCTTGGGTGTAATAGGGAATATACCCTTTCTATCCGTCTCATTTATTGCGTAACCGTGCCAAATATAATTTTCTCGGTCAATGAGATACTGTTTTATTCAACCCTGCATATGGAGTAAAGAATCTCGACCAACATGGGCAATATAGTCATTTTAGGGTTTTTCACAGTCAAATGACAAAACTAATCACCATTTTTTTCCAACCCCCTATGCAACTTGGAGAGGAAAGCATCCTATACCACTTTATTCCTAGTTTGATTAACATCTCAAAAACTAATTCTAACCACATACATATAGTATCTCACTATCCCTACTACTTTCGGCAATCTTGTTTTCTCTCCATTTTCTCAACTTATATTCTGATTCTTCTCTCTCAAATTGCCAGTAGCTAAAATGCACAGCAGAATTCCCTATGGGGGCCTAAGTCCCCCTTTATGCTACAGTTAAACGGGCTCCCTGCTAAGAAAGGGCTCCATAGTCTCTAATTCCTGGTTTATATCAAAAGCAAAGATATGGGTGGACTTTTCAATAGGGTTTGATTCTATGATGCTTCGCTTCAGTGGCCCAATGGAGATATCTGGGAATAGTCTCTTGTGGGGGACCTATTTCTACTTATCAAAGTAAAGAATATGGATGGTCGGAAAGCAGAAGATATATCATATGTGAACAACATTAGTTAATGTAATCACAGATTAAACGATTTCATTTCTGTGTGAGTAATAAGAATCGGATAAACAGTTGAACAAATTAAAACATACCATTGTCAATAATACCAGTTGGGATACAAAGCTTCAGTCGGGAGATATGTGACTGGAAACGTTATCCTTCTCTCTCTTTATTGTAATGAAACCGAATTAAACTGACACTGTACATTGATCGGATTTTGACCGTATGATTTGTATCCGCTCTAAGAAAACTTCACAGTCCACAGTTCGTGCCAGCTGACTTGGCACGAACTATAATGACAAGGAGCCAGCGGCACGGTATAAGGTAACATAAGAAAAGAATAGGATGAATTCATACATTCAATTATGTACAGAGACATTGATACTGAGGAGGAAATTCATTCCTGAACTGTGGTTCTGCCCAAACAGACTTAGGAAACTCAGTTTACTCTTGAGAACGGCCTCAGTCATCCCGTGATTTTAGTGCCAGGACTTTCCCTTATTGTATGTCAACCTGAAGCCAAGAGGATATAAGGGGTCATGGGAAGCTGTCCACCACTTTCAAACCATGAAACTGGTAGTTTTCCCTCGAAGTCATAATCTCCAAAGATAACATCTGTAATTCCCTCTCCTTCGCTACCAGGCAACCAAGCAGCGACAAGAGCATCCATCTTTTCCAAGAGTTGGGGCTCTAAAGTGAAGGGTCTTCCTGATGTCAGAATCACCAGTGTGGGGAATCTGTCAGTAACTAAGCTTATAACATCAGCTCCATTGAAGGAGATCACAAGCACTGAATTATCACCCGTTTCACCAACAGTTAAGCAAAAGAGACATCTTGGCGTGCTAAGGTCTCTGTCGACGGACATAGCTCATAAAAAGTTTCTATATCGTCTCGAACTGCCTTCTAGATAGCTTCCAAGATGGTTGTGCCTTCAAATGTAAAAGACATGTTGGCTCTACGAACTTACCTTGCAACCAACTATGTACTGATTTGGTACTGATGTGCTTTTATAAAAAGTGGGTATAAAAAAAAGCTGACCTCAAAAATGTGTTTGGTAAACACTTAAAAACAGCTTATTTTCATAGTTTTGGATGAAAAAAAGATGAAAACGTGAAGTAGCAAAAATGAGCTTATTCTTACAGCACAGCAAAAAACAGTTTTTTTTTCAAAGCACAGCAATACCAAACCAGCCTTATGTCTAGCAAGGATCTAGTGGAGAAAGGATGCTCAAAAAGATCTGCAACAAACTTCACTCTCAGTATTCTTTCAACAGCATCATCTATCCTGGACATTGATATCTCCCCATGCTCCACCAGACATACCAAATCCTCCACAAACTGCTCATATCTGAAAGGCACCATCACCTGCATACCTTGTGAATTAGACAAAAGAAGAGCAAATCAATGATTGAAACAAACAATTTAAACTTGGAGTTCAATATCTACCATGTCAACTCCTGCATCAACGACAGATGAAATACAGAAACGATAGTCTGAACTTTGAGGTTTGCAAAGTCGGTAAAGTGCTTCCCAGTCAGAAATCACAAAACCGTGCAGCAGAAAAAACCCTGTTATTTATCTGACATACCACCTTTTAATGTTAGAGAAACTAGTTTGAAAACAACCATGAAATATCTGAAAGTCGCATCTAACACCAATAAAATTGTGCTGTATTAGTTAGTTTGAATTTCACCATATGATTCTAATGTTAGCAAAGTTGCATCAAACGGATCAGTCGGAAGTACATAATTTACTTCCATTCCAGTTAGAATAGGATGCCATAACAGTAGAAACTCCCCGAGAAATACAGTCCCACAATGGTGCCATATGAATCCTCTCTAAGTCCTCGTAGATGATATGGTATTCCCCTCGTTTAGACCTTTATGTGTACCATATGAATCATCTCCGACAAAATGCTTGGCACATGCAATAGGGTATCCCTTTGGATGTCCTTCGGGTGGGTACCCCTTCAAGCCTGTAACAACAGTCGTCATCTTTCTAACAATTTCAGTGTCTTCACTGAAACTCTCATAGCATCTTCCCCATTTGGGATCTCTGCACAACTGTCGAAACTCATTCAAGTGAATTGCTTTACTAATCCATTCAATTTCATCAGTCATTGTAATTTCAAACATATGTCCCTAATGACCTACAGCAACACAAGGATCAAAAGGTAGCGAATGCCATTAGCCCCGACTTCAGGAGCAGTTGCAGCACCAATCCTTTCAGCTAAATCAGCATCTCTGTCACACAGTTCATAAAAGATCAAGGGAATGCAGGACTAAAACAGCACTCGTATCTATAATTTAGTAATTTAACTCCAATTTTTTCTTTTTCTTTTTCCTTTTTTTCCTTCTTTATGTCATTCTATTTAACGCAAAGCCAACACGAATCAACCACTACAAGGAAAAACATTAAAAGGAGAAAATGAACATAAAATAACCACCAACCAGCTGGTAGTTACACTCTACAAGCTATTAGAATATGAGCATCCCACCCAAAACCAATTGGCAAGCCTTCGTCAAGGAGAAGGGTGTCGAGACCAATTTCCTTGACCAGACTCAACTAATGGAAACATCTGATCCAGTGTCCAATTTATCAGGATAGTTGAACACAACCCACCTGGATGTTTCAGACTTTATTATTGAAAGAAGGAATGAAGTTTATGGGTCCTATTGAATCATTTATGTTTAATATACTCTTGTTATTTGTACTTGTGGTTTAATGCTCGCATTTTCAATTCAATAAAAGTAGTATTCCAATATGAATAAACTGCTTTTAACTATTATTTCTTTACTTAGAGAACATGGATAAAAATTATGGTTATTCTCAAAACATGAGCAATGGCGGAGACTTTTGTCTTGCAGACAGCGCAACCATGCATTCAATACTTTGAGATCGAAAGTATTTCTCGAACTTGGTACTTACAAAAGTAAAGGTAACAACAATATCAGGACAATCAGATGTAATTGAAGGATCAGGAAAAGCCCAGATTATGTTACCAAATGGAACAATATTGTCCATACAAAATGTGTTGTACGCCACTCGGTCTACTCGAAATTTGTTGAGCTTTAAAGACGTACGTCTAAATGGATACCACATTGAAACGAAAAGTGTAGAAAATGTGGAATATTTATGCATTACCTCCAATGATACCCAGAAGCATATATTGGAGAAGTTGTGTAGTTTATCGTGTGGATTGTATTATACATACATAAAGACAATTGAGGCATATACTGTCATGAACCAGAAGTTCATTGATTTAAAGGTTTACATGCTTTGGCATGACCGTCTAAGTTATCCAGGATCTACCATGATGCGTAGAATCATTACTAACTCTAATGGACATCCATTATTGAGCAGACACGCTGATGTCTTAAATGATAATCCTTGTAAGGCTTGTTCCCAAGGGAAGTTGGTATCTAGACTATCACAACTAAAGGTTGATGATGAATCCCCATAATTTTTGCAAAGAATTCAAGGGGATATTTGTGGACCTATTCAACCACCTTGTGGACCATTTCGATATTTTATGGTTTTGGTCGATGCATCTACTCGATGGTCACATGCTTGCCTATTGTCTACTTGAAATGTAGCTTTTGCGAGACTTCTTGCTCAAATAATTAAGTTGTGAGCACAGTTCCCAGATCATCCCATTAAGTCAAGTCGACTTGATAACGCTGGTGAATTTACGTCTCAAACCTTTGATGATTACTACATGGCGCTGGGCATTGATGTTGAACATTCTGTTCCTTATGTCCATACTCAAAATGGTTTAGCAGAGGCATTTATCAAGCGGCTTCAATTAATAGCTAGCACTCTGCTCATGAAAACGAAATTGCCAGTCTCTGCATGGGGACATGCCATCTTACATGCAGCATCATTGGTTCGACTAAGACCCATAGACAGCCACCAATACTTATCAATACAACTCGTGTTTGGATATCAGCCAAACATTTCACATTTATGAGTTTTTAGTTGTGCTGTTTATGTGCCTATTACATCGCCACAACGAACTAAAATGGGACCTCAGCGCAGATTGGGAATTTATGTGGTTTTGATTCACCATCTATCATTAGATATTTAGAATCTTTGACTGGTGATATGTTTACGACTCGTTTTGCTTATTGTCATTTTGATTAGGCAATCTTCCCGTCGTTAGGGGGATAAAAGACTGTTCCATAAGAACGACAAAAGTTGACATGGGTTGTTCCCACCTTATCTCATTTTGATCCACGAAGCACTCAATGTGAAAATGAAGTGAAAATGATCGTTCATCTTCAAGGTATTGCTAATCAAATGCTAGATGCATTTAATGATGCTTCGAAAGTGACAGAGTCACATATACCAGCTGCAAATACACCTGTAAGAATTGATGTCCTTGTTGGACAAAAATAAAGTGGCAGCGAATGATTCATCCAGTGCATGCCTGAAGCATGGTAGACCCTCAGGTTCAAAAGATTCAGCCTCTCGAAAGAGAAAGATGAGGGCACAGTTGAACCCAAATGAAATCATTCAGGAAAAGAAAATGAATCATAAATCCACAATTCATGATTCTGTACTTCTAGAAAAAGAAATTGTCCTTGATAAGACACCTGTCCCTGAAGAGACAGAAGTACATGAAAGCAAAGAAATATCCATAAATTATGCATATACTAATGAATTGTGGGATCGAAATGAAATAATCATTGACGACATGTTTGCATTTGCAATAGCCAATGAAATTATATTAAGCGATGACATTGAGCCTTGCTCTGTTGATGAATGCAAGCAGAGACATGATTGGCCTAAGTGGAAAGATGCAATCCAGGCAGAATTAAATTCCTTGGAAAGACAAAGTGTTTTTGGACCAGTAGTCCAAACTCCGTCTGGTGTGAACCCCGTAAGTTACAAATGGGTATTCACAAGGAAATGCAACGAGAAAAATGAGATTGCAAGATATAAAGCACGACTCGTTGCACAAAGTTTTTCACAAAAACCTGGAATTGATTATGAAGAGACATACTCTCCTGTAATAGACGCAATTACGTTCCGTTACTATAAGTTTGGTGATTTCAGAAAAACTTGACATGCGACTTATGGATGTCATCATCGCGTATCTATATGGAGAATTAGATACTAAGATATATATGAAAGTCCCAGAAGGACTTAAGTTACCTGAAGCAATTAACAAACCACAAGGTATGTTCTTAATCAAATTAAGGCGATCACTATATGGGCTAAAACAATATGAACGAATGTGGTATAATTGTCTCAGTGAGTATTTGATCTAAGAAGGATATATCAACAATGTCATCTGCCCTTGTGTGTTCATTAAGAAATCAAATACTGGATTTGCTATAGTGGCAGTATATGTCGATGATATGAACCTAGTTGGAACCCTTGAAGAGGTCAATAAAATTGCTGAATATTTGAAAAGCGAATTTGAAATGAAAGACCTTGGGAAAATAAAATATTGTCTCGGCCTGCAGATAGAGCATTGTGCTAATGGAATTTTGGTTCATCAATCAACTTACATTGAAAAAATACTGAAGCGATTTGGCATGTGGTGTGAAAAATTTTGACACTCAAATTAAAACCCTATGATTGTAGTATATGAAAGTAGGGATCGTTTTAGGTTGGGGATTAAAAGGGCTACTAATCTACACAAATTAAACTCTAAAACACTAAACTAGACTCAAAAACATAAAACTAGACTCTTATGACTCAAAACTGACCAAATTGACTCAAAACAGCAAAATTAAGTTAAAAAAACTCAAAACAACTACTAAAGAGTGATTTGGACGAATTCTAAACTAACTTGACTCAAAATACTAAATGGGGAAAGATTTAAACGAAATTAACTAAACTAAGACACTAAATACGAACTGAGGGGGTTTTTGGACGAATTTGACAAAACTAAGTAAATTGCAGCAAACAAAGTAAGTTAAAACGAGATTAAGATGAATTCAAGGGTGAAAAGCTAGTTAGAGGGTCATTCTCCACACATGAAACATATGCACATAAATTGATTTCTAGTATTGTTTCTTCAAACCATGAATGAAAATGCCTCAAATTAATTGTGGACGCACTAATTAACTTTCAGATTTCCTAAGTTCATTGAAATGAATGGACAACGCATCACAACCAAATTATTCTTATCAAGTTCCCTATATGAACAACATGATAGAGATACATATAAAAAATCATTACGTTCTATGAAAATCATAAGTATTGACAAGGCAATCGTAACTACGAACTGCATGACACTCCTGCCAAGAATCTACTTAACACTATTGTGACTAGCACCACTACTTTTAATTATAAGTTCATAACGATTAGGTGAAATTCCCTTATAATCTAGCATCAAATCCCTGCATGCAAACTAAATATGCATCCTCAATCAACACACAAGAATAGGTTCTCAATAACGCAAATAAGTAAATCACATTCATGTTTTACGAAACAATAACTGAAAGTAATCAATTCATATTAAACATATGTCCATGGCTTCGAATTCACCTCTAACTAAAACGAAATTAGTTCCACATGTTCATAATAATTGAAAAGCAACAGAAAATAAACATGGAAACGAAACAAGGGAAGAAAAAACTCTTAGAACTCCAATGATTGTAGGTGGCTTGCGCACAAGGTCCTCCTTCTCCAATGGAAGCCACGGCAAAGGCTTTTTCTTCTCCAAAGTTGCGGCAAAGGGTGTAATTTGGTGTTTTTGCGGCTGAAAGGGGGTGTAGAATTATATGTGGGGTGGTAATCGAAATTATGGCTGAAAACATATATTTATAGGCTAGGGTTTGGCAGAATTTCTAGAGGAAAAGGCTTAGGGTTTGCGGCACAAGGCTTGGCCCAATCCAAGGGGGAAAATAACTAGGGTTTCTGGAAGATTTTAGTGTTTTTAGAAGGGTTTGGGGCGCCACATTTCTAGGGCTTCTAGAAAGAAAATGTTTTGTGCAGAAATTGGGACTTCTAGAAGGGTTTGGGGCGCCACCTTTCTAGGTCTTCTAGAAAGGTGGGTGCGGCACATGTATAAGAGAATGGATAGGCCTTCTAGAAGGGATTTAGGTCCCCTTGTAGCTGATTACTCATTTTCGAAGTCTTGAATTAATTTCTCCATCTCTTTAGCACATTCATCGCTTCATTTGATATTCAAAAACGTTCATTCCTTGTGCTCCACATGCATGCAATCCAATCCAGCCCAAAATTGCTCTAAAATGCTTCAAAATGCACTTTCTTGCCAACTTTGCCAATTAGACCTACAAACATACGAAAATAGCTTAAATCACTATGATAAACACAAACTAACTATGAAAATGCAAGAAAATAAGCAAACTATTGCATAAATATGCTCTTATCAGCATGGACAAGGCTTATCCACTTAGCACCCCAATGGTCATTCGTTCTTTGGACATTAAGAAAGATCCATTTTGTCCAAAAGAAGATGATGAACTGGTCCTTGGTCCAGAAGTACCATATTTGAGCGCAATAGGTGCTTTATTGTATTTAGCACAATGTACTAAACCATATATAGCTTTTTCAGTTAACTTGTTAGCCAGTTATAGCTCTGCTCCAACAATTCGTCATTAGAAGAGAGTCAAAGATGTTCTACGATACATTTGTGGGACAACAGATATGAGTCTCTTCTACTCAGACAAGCCCACAAATGACCAGATCCTTGTTAGATAAGCAAATGCTGGTTTTTTCTCCGATCCGCATAAAGCCCGTTCACAAAATGGATATGTGTTCACTAATGGGGATACTGCAATTTCATGACGATCAACGAAGCAAACGTTAGTTGCTACATCTTCCAATCACTAGGAAATAATTGCTTTACATGAAGCAAGTCGTGAATGTTCTTGGTTAAGATCAATGATCCATCACATCCGGAATTTATGTGGTCTACCTTCAAAGACAGACACTCCAACTATCATCCATGAAGATAATGTAGCCTGTGTCGCCCAGATGAAGGAATGATTCATCAAGGGTGATAAGACTAAACACATATCTCTAAGATTTTTCAGTGCACATGAGCTTTAGAAGGCTAAAGTTATTGAAGTTAGACAAATCCGTTCCAATGAAAATTTAGCAGACTTGTTCACCAAATCTCTACCAAAGTGCACATTTCAGAAGTTAGTGCAGGGAATCGGATTACGTCGGCTTACAAATTTGAAGAATGCGGAATCAGGGGAGATACAATTCAGAGGGATCATCCATGATACATGCATGTTGTACTCTTTTTCCTTTGATTAGGATTTTTCCCACTGGATTTTTCCTATCATGGTTTTAACGAGGCAACATAAGCATGCTTAACACCATATCAACAATCCAGGTAAAGTTGTACTCTTTTTCCTTCTCTAACTTTTGCCTATTTATAACAAATATATCCACATTTAATTCCCAAAAAAAAGGGGAAATACAAAAGAATTTTGATATGTTACAAATATTTGAAACACAAAAAGGTTTCTTACTCTAATCCTCGGGAGAGCCAAATAAATCTGGTAAATTGTTATTGAACACCATATTATCTATTATTATACAGCGGTTACATGGATCATTATACAACTTTTTACTGTTTCGGCTTGATCGATCAACAGCCTGTTCATATTTTAGAAGTTTTAGACCCACACTCTACATCTTGGATGGCTTCTAATTTGCCTCTGGCATCAGCTGGCTTTGAAGTCCACCTGCACCTCCATCTACAGACTAACGTTTTCTAACTTGTTCTGGAATTCCTTGTCACCGACTACTCGATCATCAACTTCATTAGTAACTTCTTCAAGAGTCTTTCTTGGGAGAATCTTCGAGTACCTGTTCAATTTAACAAGTTTTGGATTTGTTAGTCTCAAAAACTCAATGTATATAAGATTCTGCTCTTCCAGCTTCTAAAGAGAGAACAAAATTAATGTTGTGAGTATGTGAGTTATATAAAATGTTTTCTTATATATGAGGTTTGTAGAATAATGAGGTCTGTAAAATGTTTGCTTATTCACCGAATCACCAAGAAGAAAAAACATTATTTTCGTGGAATGTATACTTTCTTTACCTTGTTTGTTGTTCATGATACATTTCTATATCTTCACTAGAATCTTTGTCAAGTTTTGATCTCTTCAACTTGTTTTTTCAATTCTGCAGCAGCCTCAGTGGTTGGTTTTTTCAATCCGGGAGCAACCTCTGTAGCTTTTGTTGACACATTTACAATTTTTTCAATCGGCTTTTTCACCTCAATGGCTTCATCAGTAGCGTTATGTGCTCCATTATCAGTTTTTTCATCTGAAGAAACCCCAGTTGCTTTATGCGAAACATTTCCACTTTCTTCAGTTGTTTTTTTCAATACTGCAACAGGCTCCGATGCTTTTTGTGATGCGTCTTCACTCGCTTTAACTTGTTTGTTTAAATTAGTAGCAGGATCTGATGTTTCTTGTGACACATCTTTGGTTTCTTTAGCTGGTTTTTTCAATTCTGTTGCAGACTCTATTGATTTTCCGGATCCAATTCCTATTTCTTCAGCTGGCCTTTTCAGTTCTCTCGAAATCTCTGCTGCTTTTTGTGACGCTGATTCGCTTTCTTTAGCTGGTTTTTTCAATTCTACTGCGGACTCTATTGATTTTTCTGATCCAATTTCTTTTTCTTCAGCTGGCCCTTTCAGTTCTCTCGGAATCT
The DNA here is from genome assembly GCF_042453785.1 of Malus domestica. Lineage (NCBI taxonomy): Eukaryota > Viridiplantae > Streptophyta > Magnoliopsida > Rosales > Rosaceae > Malus > Malus domestica. The sequence goes on along the minus strand of NC_091663.1, from coordinate 6,414,245 downwards.
CTACTGCTTTTTGTGACGTTGCTTCACTTTCTTTATCTGTTCTTTTCAATTCTGCTACAGACTCTATTGATTTTTCTGAGCCAATTCCTTTTTCTTCAGCTGGCCTTTTCAGTTCTCTCGGAATCTCTACTACCTTTTGTGACGCTGCTTCGTTTTCTTTTGCTGGTTTTTTCAATTCTGCTGCAGACTCAATTGATTTTTCCGATCCCATTCTTATTTCTTCAGCCGGCCTTTTCAATTCTCCAGGAATCTCTACTGCTTTTTGTGACGCACCGGCAATTTCTTCAGGTTTTTTCATTTCTGAAGCAGCCTCAGTTGCTTTCAATGGTACACTTCCGGTTTCTTCGGCTGTTTCTTTCATTTTTGCGGATGCGTCTGTTTCTGTTTGAGAAACACTTCGAACTTCTTCCGGTGGTTTTTTCAATTCTGTACTATCCTCTGTTGTTTTCCCCAACACATTTTCGGCTGATTTTTTTGATTCTGCAGCAACCACTGATGTTTTTTGTGGTAGATTTCCAGTTCCTTTAGCTGGTAGTATCAATTCTAGGCCAGTCATTGTTGCTTGTTGTAACACATTACCTATTTCTTCAATTGGATTTTTTATTTTTTCTAGAGCCTCTGTCATTTTCTGTGATCCACTTTGGATTTCTTCAGATGATTTGTTTGATATTGCACGATCCTCTGTCTCTTTTTGTGATGCACTTCCAACTTCTTCCCCGAAAATTTTCAGCTCTACAGTACCCTCAGTTGCTCTTTGTGATTCACTCCTAACCTTTTCAACCGGTTTTTCCAATTCTGCAGTTGCTCCCATTGAAACGTTCCCAATTTCCTCAGCTGGTTTTTTCAACTCTGCTACTGCCTCTATTTTTTTTCCTTGTACGTTTTCAATTTTTTCAGCTAGTTCTTTTGATTCTTTGGCTGTCTGTGATGATTTTTGCAATACACTTCCAATTTCTTCTGCCGGTTTTTTCAGTTCTGAAGGAACCTTGCTTGCTTTTTGTGAGACACTTCCAATTTCTTCGGATGGATGTTTCAATTTTGCAGGAGCATCACTTGCTTTCTGAGATATACTTCCAACTTCTTCAGATGGTATTTTCAGTTGCACCGGAACCTCTGTTGCTTTTTGTGACACATTTCCAATTTCTTGAGCCGGTTTTTTCACCTCTGCAGGAGCCCTGGCTTCTTTTGTTGATATACTTCCAATTTCATCGCTCGGTTTTTTCAATTCTAAAGCAGCTTCTGTTGTTTTTTGTGATATATTTCCTATTTTTTCAACAGGTTTGTTTATGTCTGCACCAACCTTTGTTGCTTTTGCCGATACATCTTCAACTTCCTCAACAGGTATTTTCGACTGTGTAGCTGCTTTTGTTGCTTTTTGTGATACATTGGATGTAGCTTCAACTGGTTGCTTCAAATCTGCATCAACCTTAGTGGCCTTTTCCGAACTATCTTTGATTGCTTCAGCTGGTTTTATCAATTCTGCAGCAGCTTCTGTTGCCCTTTGTGACACATTTACAATTTCTTCAGTTGGCTTTTTCAACTCAGCAACAACCTCTCTTGCTTTTTGTGTCGCGCTCCCAATTTCTTCGGCTGATTTTTTCAAGTCTAAAGTAGCCTCCTCCGTTGCCTTTTGTGACAAAATTCCTGTTTCTTCAGCTGGTTTTTTAAGTTCTGCAGCAGCTTCTTTTGCTTTTTCCGATACTTTTCCAATTTCCTCAGCTTGTTTTTTCAATTCCGAAGTTGCTTCTCTCACTTTTTGTGATAAATCTCCAATTTCTTCAGCTTGCTCAGTCAGCACGATGTTGGCTTCCTTGGTGGACTTCTCTGGAGGCATACGTTGTTTCTGTTATATGAAATGTAAGCATCAGTCAAATCGTTTTAATTTTAATTACAATTTTGATTCCACAAATCATGAGAGAACATGTTACTAGAGAAACAAAAAGTCATAAAATTCGATTGAAAGCATGTATCTTTAGTTGCTTGGAGTTACAAACCTGCGACTTCTTTGAGTCAGTTGTATTTGATCGGTCACTAGTTGATTCCTGAACAGGTTGCATTGCAGTTTGAGGCGTCAACAATGTGCTGTCATGTGGCTTCACTGTGGATGAATCATTTTTCACGTTGCCTCCCACCTCAGATTCCGGGGCACCAATTTGTCTTTCAGGATTGTAATTTGACGAGGACGCTTGATCCCTTGAGATATCTTCCAGTAACACAGATGTCGGAGATAATGATGATGATGAAGAAGAAGTGGATGCAACGGCAACATCTTCAATCACCAGATCTTTCTGCATAGCTGATGCATTAAGATCACCAGAAACTCCACATTCCACGGTACCTTGCTCATCCTTTCTGCCTTGAGTTGGGTTTGAGTTTATTTTTGCATCCAGTTCTTTTTTGTCGTCATTTTCAGTTTCCTGTTGAAGATCTCCCTCAATACGATTTGAATTCTTATTGTCCTTGGTAGGATGCTTAGTGTCCAAGGAAGCTTCACGTTCGGCAGTATTCGCAGAATTTCCCTCCAAATGCCTGCTAGATACTGAAATAGTCCCCTCCTTTGCCTTTGACGGCTCTCCCACAATCTCTTGCTTAATCAATATCTGGTCTCCACCGTCTCTGCCTGCATTCATCTTCTCATCTTTCAAACTATGAGTAGCATTGGCTGCTGGCGGGTTCACCTTCTTTGTCGTCTCATCAGGAGGATTCGTTTCCTGTTCAATATCCAAACTGATCAGAGAGAGAGAGAGAGAGAGAGAGAGGTATTTGCATGTAAAAGATTAATTGCAAGTCTTTTAGCAGATAGAAAGATATTTACACGAGTCTACGAGAATATGGGCTCAAACTTGGGTGATTTACTTTGGTTGGAATTTGAACTACTCATTTCTTAATTTCTATTAGAAATTTTTTCAGCCACATTACTCTATCACAACATAAAAGCACCGACCTCTAGTTTTGCAGAAGGATGAGCCACCCGCTGTTCATTCGATTTCATTGTTTCGTCTTGATTTTCGAGTGAAAGTACATTGCATGAGCTAGAAGCCCTTAGCTTTCCAACTTTTTCGACTGCTTGCCCGACATCATCGTAACTCTTTCCATTATAACTCAACGAATGGGCTTGCCCGTCTCCATATATTTCTGTTATTGAAGATGACAACGAGCACACATCATCCAGTTCATCTGGTTGCATCGATGATGATTCAGCAGCATCCTTGCTGTTCTTATTGTTTCCCGAAAATCTGATGCTTGCAAGGTCCTTCTCGCTGAGTCCACGCACGTCCCTCGGTTTTGATTCACTTTCTTCTGTTTTTGATGATTGAGACGACGCTGCCCACATGTACTCTTTTTCAAAGTCGCCATCCAATGTCACGGATTCTCTATCCGTGGGTGAATTGGCCCCGTCTGTCAGCGGAGGTGAACCAACCTCCGAAACCTCAACCTGTAGGTCAGAAGCTATAGAGTATGTAGGAGTATGACAAGTACCCCTTTCAGAATAAAACAAGCGTTCTTCCAACCTGCTTCTTTCGTGCGCAGACGGGCTAGAATCATGCAACGGCTCCTTCGCAGATTTGCTCTTAGGAATCGAACAATCTAGGGGTTTTGGTGGAATACGCCTCAATTTTGATCCTGCATTTTGAGAGGGTCCAGGTCTAGCATAATGAAAACTCTGTTCATCGTCTTCGGAGTATGAAGTTGAGCTTGACTCGTCGTTGCTGTCATCAGTTACGTGTGGCTGCATCTCTACACTTTTATTTTCCTTCTTGTTCGTAGCTGTTGTATCGATCACCCTCTGAGTTTCTCTGTTTCCTTCATCTTTCGGTTCCACTGAGCTTGTTGCCGGAAGAGGGGATTCAGTTCTGCTTTCAGCTGTATCAGCACCGTTGCCAATGTCGGACATGTTGTCGCGTGCTTTTGACAACAGAGCTTCGATAACTTCGTCATGCTTACCGGACAACATTCTTTCGATATGCCTATCGTGAGGTCCTATCTCTGCAGAGAAAAAGAAATATGGATGCAGTTAAGAACCATAACTTGAACCACAGGCAATAAAAAAATTTCGAAAGTGGGAAACACGAAAAGCTCGTCTCACCTAATTGTTTTTTAAATCTGGAGCACCCCAATCCATCCAGTGATTTTCTCTTGGGTTCCAATGGATAAGAAGCAGCTCCCAAAGAGAAGCTCTCGTGCCGGCAAAATAGCATTTCCTTCTGGTGAGCCGCCGTGAATTCTTGTTGGAAACTATCCGCCATAAGGTTCGGCTTCTCTTCTTGTGGATCGTACGGAAGATCAAATGGATTTTGCATTGGTAACAAAATGGAAGGGGCTGAACCAGGTGTGTCCAAATCACTAGAAGCTAATTTCGCGTAATCGACGGGGTGGTTTTTCGAAATTAAAATTGGAGCAATCTGACCTGGTATGATAGTATCCAAGTCAATCAGACCTTTCTCAACCTGCATTTTGAACAACTTTCTTGCTCTTCTTCTGGCAATCAAACTTTCCAGCCTTTTGTTCCTTTCTATCTCCGAAAGCCCGAGATCCATGAGATTTCTCTGATCATCGTCTGTCCACTGCACCGCCTTGTTTCCACTCTCTTGTGCCTCTCCTCTACTAGTCCCGTCGCCTTCTAATTTGTCCGGTTGTTCATCTGAGTCATCAGACGACAACAACTGAGATTCTGAAATGTCGGAATCTAGGACCGAATGGTGCTGCTCAACGAGAGCCTGAATACTTTCTTCCGCTGATGCTTTCGCCGCGGAACTCTCTCCCTGATCAAAACCACATTTAGCTTTCTCCTCCACGACTGCTTTCTTGCTTCTGTCAATCAATGCAGTTCCACCAATCAAACCACCATTCAAAGTTTTCGAAACAGAAATGTTTTTCCCCACATTATAATAATCTTGCGCACCGGCTTCTATGCACCTTCTCGAAACATTTGTTCGTCTGCTTTTCTGTCTAGTGAAGGAGCTCCCATCTCGGTTGACAACATCACCACCTCCAACAGGTTGATCGGGTTTTACACATGGCACTCGATCATTACTACTCCGTTTCTCATCGCGTTTGACCTCTTCTAGGAATGTGAGTCCTCCGGAAGAGTAAAACAATCTAACAAGAACAGCAATGCAGACAAGAAACGGAAACCAGAAGACAAAAAGATTGAAAAATACATAAAAGAGGTAGCAGAAGAACAAAGTGGCTGAAATAAATGGATGCTTCTGCACACATAGGCTACTAGTTTTCATGGAAAACTTAACAAATCTCCATACACAAACTAGTACAGCCTCTGCTCCGACAGCCATATCTACCTTTTTGAACAAAATCTCGAAAAAACAGAAACCCCAAAATGTACAAAACTAAGTGAGCAATTTACTACATTCAAACCTAGAACAATTTGGGCAGCACTAGTACTACGAATGCAGAACTGCGTAAACAAAATCCAACCCGCATTGTAAAAACTGATGAAAATCTGGTTTCGCTAAAGAAAACAAATTCAAAAGATTCGGATGATATTACATTCAAACTTATCACAACTTTGGCAGCACTAGGATTACAATTTGGGCAGCTCTAGGGCTAGGAAAGGAGAAATGGAGAAACGAAAGCAAACCCGCATTTTAAAAACAAGGGAAAATCGAGTTTCGGAAACGGAATGAAAGATACAGAATTTTTGAGATGGACGACGATTTCAAAACCGTAAGAAAATGAGAGGTAGAAATGAAAGAGCAAAGGAGGGAGGGGGTCAAAGTTTTGCCGATGAATGTATCTCACACAATCTTTGCTTTGTGTGTGTGTTGCTCTGCAGCTCTGGATTTAGGGGTTTTTCCAAATTTAGCAAACTTTTTTTTGCTTGGCTCTTGGTTCCTGTAAGATCCTTCATTTCAGGACATTTTTTCAAGCCTCCATCGCTCAAACCAGAACATGACAAAATAGGGAACGGGTAAAAAACGGTTGTTATTTGACTCATGGTCAATGCCAATCCGTTTGTACAACCCCAGCCCATCAACCATCAAAGCCCGTAATCGAACTCTGTTCTGATACTAAATTGAAAATAAAGGATTTAAGATAACTTTAGAGTTCTCTACAATATCATAATTCTCGAATACAACTTCAATATTTTATTCTTCTCTATAAGGAGGTGTTTATAAGATTACAAAAGAGGAATACTAGGAAATAAATCAAAACAATCATTGTCCACAAGATAAGGAAACCTAGACCAAATAAAATCAAATCATATCAAAATCCTAATTAAATCATATCAAATCAAATCTCTAAAATACTTTTCTTTATATTTTCCAACACCACCCGTCAAATTCATGATGTCATGAGTTGGCCATAAAAGAAAGGGAAATTTTATTTAAACTCATTCAATCCCTTTTAACACCCAACTTAAAAATTTAAATGCTAATTGTCTATTTTACACCATTGCATAATTACTATTAAGTATAAAATGAAATTAATAATAAAACTCAAATTTATCAATAAATCCAAACACTATAATTAAGGGAACTTTAACGAAAAGCACCCGGTACTGTTCACTTTAACGAAAAACCACATTTTTACACTAAAAAGTCAATCATGGTACTATTCACTTTACCCTTTATTTTGTCCTTATCATTAAAACTCAAAGTTTTCAAGCCCTTTTCATTAGTTTTCCTTATAATTAAACCTTATGCTCATTTTTTGTTTATTCTACGTTTATTCCGGCTAAAACCCTGATAGCTCTCATAGAGAAAAATATGGTTTTCTATTGATGGATGGTGATTTTGAAGTTTTGAATCCTCCAACCAAGGTATGAATCAATTTATGAATTTTTTGTTCATTTGATTTCAATTATTTAGAGTTTAGAAGATGAGATTGCAGGAACGCCAGGCTACATGGCTCCGGAGACATTTCTTATTGGAAGGGCTAATGTTGAGACGGATGTTTATGCATTTGGTGTTCTTATGCTAGAAGTTGCATGTGGACAAAAGGCTGGTAATCAAAATGAACAGAACAACATAGTGTATTGGTTGTGGGATCTTTATAGCAGAGGAAGGATCCTTGAAGCTGTTGACTTTAGAATGGATGGAGACATTGACGAGTATGATATGACATGCGTGCTGATGTTGGGGTTGTTTGTGAATGATGAGTTCACTGGCCTTTTCCCAGTTATGATCTCCAAAAGGACAACCCTATAACTATACACATCGCTTTTTGCAGTGATTTTTAGTATGTAGGCATTTTCTGTAAGTAACAATTGAATTATCAGCTTTTGAGTTGTGGAAAACCATGCAAAGAAATTAGGTCTAACCACATCACATTTAGCTTCTAAAAATCAAATGTGACACATCCCGGCCCTGGGTCCAGCATATCTCGGGCCCGCTCCACAACCGTAGCACAATATTGTCCTTTTTGGGCCCCAACTATGCCCTCACGGTTTTGTTTCTGGGAACTTACACAAAAAATTCCCAGTGGGTCACCCATTATGGGATTGCTCTAGTGCACTACTCGCTTAACTTTGGAGTTCCGATGGAATCCGAAGCCAAACAAGGCCTCATGCTAGGTAGGGATAAGAATATACATATAAGGATCACTTCCCTGGGCGATGTGGGATCTTACAATCCACCCCCTTAAGGGGCCCGATGACCTCGTTAGCACACCACGACCAGGGTTAGGCTTTGATACCAATGTGACACATCCCGGCCTGGGGTCCACCACATCCCGAGCCTGCTCTACCACCGTAACACGATATTGTCCGCTTTGGGCCCCGACTACGCCCTCACGGTTTTGTATCTGGGAACTCACATGAGAACTTCCCAGTGGATCACCCATCATGGGATTGCTCTCGCGCGCTACTCGCTTAACTTCGGAGTTTCGATGGAACCCGAAGCCATTGAGCTCCCAAAAGGCCTTATGCTAGGTAGGGATGAGAATACACATATAAGGATCACTCCCTTGAGCGATGTGTGATCTTACAAAATGGGTGTAAAAATAAATCCACATATTGAATTGGGTTTTTGGGGATATATTAGGTATCAAATTTGGGTTTAAAGAGATATTAGTAGTTTAGTTAAAAATCCAATGGGTGCAAAGAGTAAATTGGGTGTAGAAATAGGTTATATAAGTTTAAATAAAATTTCCCTAAAAGAAATAAGATCTAATTTGAAACTTATTTATGCTACAACGGATGTGATCGATATTAAGGTTTTACTAGTCTCTTAAAGAGGAATACAACTTGTTGGAATGCACCCACCAATTTTCTAATGGTGAAAAGTACTGCCCTTCGCTTCTAGGAGAGTCAACATATTGACACCAGACCTTGAGTTGGAAGTAGTGTGGTGGAACGTGGTTTTTTCTTTGAATTGTTGAAATTCCCACTTGCCTCAACAAATTCTGTTTCTTTCTTGCACGGATACATATGGAGGTCGAGATTTCACAGCACCGTGACAATTCAATGAGCGAGCCAACTTCGTCTCTGAACTCAAGTCTTCACTTTCCTATCAACAGAAGGGTGCTTGACGTGACCAAACTTTAGAACTCTTTCTTGACAATTGGCTTTTTTTGGTATGATTATGTACCCAAAACTCATTGAAAACTGGAAGCAGTAGAAAAGTGGAGAAAAAGAAAATCCAAACCTCAAAAATTAAATGTGTAATTGTATCAGTATCAATGTGACTCCATGTTGTGCGGTCATCGGAAATGATATCATGGTTATATATGCACATTGCCATGCCTTTTTTTCTTCATCTATTCAAATTTGAATAATCAATAAAAGAATTATAGTTTGAAAGTTTCCACTGATGCTGTCAAGATTAGAGATGCATAGCAAATTGTGTTCCTAAGAATTCAACGTGTAGTGTAGTATATTTGGGTATATGTGTAATATGGACAACCAAAAGAGCAACATAGAAGGATTCAATATTAAAACAACTTTTTATTTTCATACAGTAATTTTCATTTTCTTTTCTTTTACAAATTAAATATAGAGTAATCATATGTATATTATTTAGTATTCAAGTAATGCGTACTAAATTTAATACATTGTTCACGTATCTTTTCTAGATATGAAATAATTGGGAAGTAATGAGGAATGCAACATCCCTATATAACAAGGTCAAAAAGTTTGTCGAAGATACTAAATAAGGAAGTTCAATTTCGGTAGAGGTCAATGCATTTCCGCAACGAACAATTTCGTCTTGTACTTGTGTGAGTATTTGGGAGACCGATTTGTCATTATCTTTGATCCCTCGCATTGAGAAAGCAAAACCGTCAACTGCAAAATCATATGAATCTGCACATTGTTTTACTGCTTCGGAGCCCTTAACAGTATTGTTGCCGGTGGTGTTGAGTGCATTGACAAAGAAAGCTTTGCTTTGTTGTGCATTTGTTAGTGCTAATTTAAGAATGGATGTGTCAAGATCTTTGAGATTAGATGCTGATCGAGTTGGAATATCTTTCCAAAGAGATTTTACGCATTGCTTGTAGTTGTAGCCGAATTGGTCTTGGGTTTGCTTGCAAACGCTTCTAATTAATGGAGACGCTCTTGCATTTGCAAATGGTGTTGGAGACGATGAATGACATCAGAGCAATGATGCAATGAAAGTTGCATATCCGATTGAGGAGTCCATTTCTCAAGGTGTATGTTTCTTAAATTGATGAAGTGATTTCAAATATTTGTTTGATTTATGGAATGGATGAACGGAGATCATATTTATAAACAACTCAAGGAGCGGGTATGGGTCTAAATTTAGGAGTGCAGAAGGTAAAGAAACCCATTTCTTTTTATGTGTTTAGTTTTCTGGTCCTTTAGTTTTAGTTTTTTTCTTTAATGTACTAATTGATAACACACTGGATGCAAACTACCTAACCTATTCTAGTTTACTTAACCAACTCCTCATTTCTAGAAACTCCAACATAACCAAAAGTGATGCATGCTTATCAAAAGGATTTTTTCATTACATCACAAGGATTAATTTAAGTCATTTCATTTGTTTTTTTTTTTTACAGATTCATTTACATCCATATTTACTTATCAATATATATGATGTTAGAAGAATCTAAAAAATTCAAATTGATAGTATTAGAGGAGTTTCTTTTAGCCCATTTCGTCATGTTCGGTTAGCAGCTTAGGAGGATTGAGCCCTATTAAGCGAGGTTACGATAGGAGGCCTATGAGCGTGGGGACATGGACTCCTAACCTGGAAGTCCAGCGCCTCATCCGGCCTCCGGAAAGTTTATGGAACCTAAGGGTTGTGGATTATAACATCCAAACCTAGGCTTTACACCATTCAAAGGAATAATCAAAAGGGCATTCTAAAAATCAGCTGAGGGAGCATAATCAAGAAATTGTGTTTGATTTCCAGACATATTCCGTTCACACCAATGTTTTAAATATCGCTAGGGCGTTATCGAGCGGCGGGTAGGGTTCTAACTAGTGGCCTAAGATTATTTTGTTTATCTTAATTAAATTTATTATATGACATACAAATAAGTGCATATATATTTAAAAAAAAATAAATAAGTAAAAATTATAATTGTAATGGGGAAACTTAAAATGAAAAATATAAATATAAATAAATAATATAAAGTACTACAATTTATTGAAAACATCAAAGAACTATTGCAAAGAGAGACGACCACATTGCATTCTTGGTTTCCTTTTTCTGTCTGGGAAAGGGTGAGTCAAGACTCTAAGTTAATTAAAAAAAAAGAACACTTATTATGCTTAGACCCACGTAGATGGCATACTTGATTTTCTAACCATTTAGTAATTAATCGTGGTGCTGGCTAGCTGTCTAGACTGCTTTTTAGAACATCGATTCACAATGCTTTCACCATCTATCCTTCGCCTATCTTCATTGATCTTCAGATCACATATTTTTCATCAATCTATACAATTAAAAATAAAAGGGTTATCATATAAAATAGTCCCTGAGATTTTCATGGTCAATAGAAATGGTTCATAAGATTGAAAATCAATAGAAATGGTCCATGAGATTGTCTACCATCCAAGATTTTGGTCATTCCGTTAAAAACTCTTTAGGCAATTTTCAAAGCTTTGTAACTCAATTGTTTCTTAACCAAATTCGACCCATAATATATCAAAATGAAGATAGGAAAGTGTAGAATAAGATTATACCTATTTGGAAGCCTAATAGTTGCCGGCGATGACCGGAAAATAGTCCGTGGGAAAATTGGAAAACTCGCCGGAAACTGGATAAACTTTAGACGTTCATAACTTCTTCAATACTCAACGAAATTGAGTGATTCAAAAATGAAAGTTATACTTCTTGACGATATGAAAAGAATGGTATCTTTTTTTAAGGCTAAATTGCTGTGGTTTGGTCGGACAATGGCTCAAAGTTGGCTAACCATTTTCAAGTTAGCCATTTTCAAGCAGTTTTTTCAGCCAAACCACAGCGAGTTAGCAGTCAAGAAAGATGCCATTCTCTTTGTCTCGTCGAGAAGTATGATTTTACTTTTTCAATCACTCGATTTTGTTGAGTATTGAAGAAGTTATGAACGTTTAAAGTTTACCTAGTTTTCGACGAGTTTTCCAGTTTCCCGCGGACCAGTCACCTTTCAAGCTATTTTCCGACCATCTCCGACAATCATTGGTCTTCCAAATAAATATAATCTTGTTCTACACTTTCTTATCTTCATTTTGATATATTATGGGTTAAATTTGGTTAAGAATCGATTGAGTTATGAAGCTTTGAAAATTGCCCAAAGAGTTTTTAACGGAATGACCAAAATTATGGATGATGGACAATCTCAAGGACCATTTCTATTGATTTTCAATCTCAGGGACTATTTCTATTGATCATGCAAATCTCAGGGATTATTTTGTATAATAACCCAAAATAAAATTAAAAACTTAAAACGAATTGGTTATCAAACTAGCTCTTCAGTTTTAATTTTGTACCAAAATGTAATGAGTGTAACATCCCACATCGCCTGGGGGAGTGAATCCTGTAAGCCTTATATGTATATTCGCATCTCTACCTAGCACGAGGCCTTTTGGAAGCTCACTGGCTTTGGGTTCCGTAGGAACTCCGAAGTTAAGCTAGTTCACACGAGAGCAATCCCATGATGGGTGACCCACTGGGAAGTTCTCGTCTGAGTTCTCAGAAACAAAACAATGAGGGCGTGGCCGGGGCCCAAAGCGGACAATATGGTGCTACAGCGGATTCGAGCCTGGGATGTGGTGGACCCTCGGGCGAGATGTGACAGTGAAGGCTTATGGAAACCTAATGTATTCCACTATCGGAGTTGAAGCCCATATTGAAAGTTATCAATTTGTTTTTGCTACAACGGATGTGATCAATATTAAGGTTTTACTAGTCTCTAAAGTGGAATACGACTTGTTGAATGCACCCACCAGTTTTCCAATGGCGGAAAGTACTACCCTTTGCTTCTAGGAAGTCAGCATATTGGCATTGGCCCTTGAGTTGCACGGTCCTTTTCTTTGAGTTGTTGAAATTCCCACCTGCCTCAACAAATTATGTCTCTTTCTTGCATGAACGGAGATGGAGGTCGAGATTCCCACAGCCCCACGACAATTCAAAGAGCAAACCAACTTCGTCTCTGAAATCAAGTCTTCCTTTTGACCCGTGTATCCTATCAACGGAAGGGTGCTCAACGGACCAATCTTTAGATCTCTTTCTTGCCAATTGGCTTTTTCTTTGTGCGATTGTATACCCAAAACTCATTGAAAACTGAAAGCAGTAGAAAAGTGGAGAAAAAGAAAATCTAAACCTGAAAACTCAAAAGTGTAATTGTATCTATATCAATGTGACTCCATGTTGTGCGGTCATTTGAAATGCTATTATGGTTCACTACAACAAAAATTGGCTAAGAACACAATTGATATGTGCCCTTTGCATTTTCATTGAGCACAAATATATATTGGTGCTCTTAGATGTCAATGAACACAAAACTATCACAAATGAGCTTTCTGAACAAAAAGGCACATTAGTTAGTGTCTAAACAAAAATGTATTTGTGCCTATTAAAATTTGAACACAAAAGTTTGTGTCACTATTTATGGATATCCGTAATGCTAATTTTTTATTAATTTACAAAAACACAAAAAACATTTTCGTGCCCTCTAATTTAATATATTTAAATCATTTGATTTTATAGGCACAATGCTCGTGTCTTCCTTCACCAGTCTAGACACCAATCATATTTTAGTTTTAGTTTTTATTGATCAAGGTGCCCCACACACACACACGTTTCATCACCATCACCTAGCAGATCCACTATTTGGATCAAGTGGATGTTTTCTAAATGTTCTTTCCTATTCAATACTTTATGATGTCAAATTACAGGGCTTTACCAATTGGATCAATTCTTGAAAATATTACGGAGTCGAAATTTATTCGAATAAAAGTCAACAAACCAATAAAAATTTGTTTGTCAGCTTTTTTTGTCTTTACATTTAGCACACACAAAAAGTTAGATTATAAAATTGTGGTAAATAATGGTATGCAGCTGTTTAATGCTATGCAATGTTCTAGTCTCAAAATAGGCCAGCAATAACGGAGTTATGACTGAAGAACTACATTGGTTTGCGACACCAAATTTCGGGGACTACATTAATGGATTTTCAATTTCAGGGACCATCTTGATTGGGTGGGTCAATTTCAGGGATCATTTGTGATAAAATCCCTTTTAATAATTATAAAATCCTTTGTATGACACCGATGTTAGAAATTGTGTCCAGTAAATATTAATAAATAATAAATCACACTATAGCAAAATAATATATTGGCACAATTATGAATTTGTGCCTGTATTCTAGTATAATATGTTTTCACTCCTCTACTATTTGTAAAGGACACAATTATTTATTTTTTTATTACTTTCTCATGAAACCAGCCCCACCTGCACCCACAATTTTTTTTAAAACTGCCTATTTTTTACCAGTCGGTCCAACCACTTTCCCTTTTCATTTGTTTGAAATTATCTTCTTTATGTAGAATTGGAGTGTGTGCCATTGAGGCCCACACCTCTGTTCCCTTCCTCAGTCGAACTCCCTCACTTCTCTCTCATTTTTTCCTCTTATCCTTATCTCTTTCTAGTCTCTTTTCCCCAAGCCACACAACTATTAACCACCACCTTCTCCGACGACTTTAAACACCAAACCACCACCATCCTCGTCTCCAAACACGGGACTAGTGCCGAAACCCTTGACTCAAACCTCAAATCGGAAAACCACGCGTCTCAAACCCGAGAGAATTCCAGCGAGTTCATCGCCTTCCCGACCAAGGTAAGGTCTGTAACTACCTTCGGTTAATTCTTTCGATGTTCTAAGTCGATTTCTGGCTTTGCATGAGAAAATTTCCACCACATTTGCGAGATTGAACGAAGAACTAACGATCTCCACTATACTGGTGAGTTGCAGGTTTTTCGAGCTTTTCCTGACCAAATCTTGTTGAAGATGATGATATTGATACCATAAACGAACTCCTCACAATCATAAGGACCCGATTCGAGCTTTTTTGGTCAAATCTGTCATGGATTCGTAGAGACCCAAACTAGCCGTGACTTTCAAGCCATTTTCCAGCCACCTCCGGCCATCTTTTGGCCTCGATTTAGGTAAAATCGAATCCTCTTAGTCCCAGCTTCATTTTGATATATTGTGTGTTACGAATGGTTGATATTTGACGTTGATCTGCTTATGTTTCGAATCCGACTAATAGGTATTGATTCATAAACTTTGAATTTGGGTTTCATTTCGTAACCTTGGCAGAAAAAGGTCCAGATTCCACATAGACCGTCTGATTAATTTGTTTGTAAAATAGCAAAGATGGGTTCTATTCTTATGTATTAAGATTATCTTGTTTTACATTACTATAATCATTGAATTATTGAGTTTACTAATGTTGTTGTGTAGGAGGATAAGGAAAAACTATTTGAAGGAATACTTAAACAGAAATGGAAGATCTTCTCCCGATGATCATCTTCATTAATTCGTTTATGGAGCAGCAGAGATTCGATGAGGTGCAAGGCTTGCTGGGGAAGATGCATCTGTCCAAAAATGTCTGCTTTCAAGTACTTTTTGCATTAGAGATGAAATATGTAACATTACACTAGGCCTGACAATTCCTGACACGATCCGATAACCCGATACGACACGATACAAAATTAATAGGTGTTCGGGTCGACACGATAACGACCCATTTCGTTATCGGGTAACCCGATAAGCACCTGTTAAGATAACGGGTTGGTTCAGGTATACACGTGGGTAACACGATACACGATAAGCAAAATATTAATTTAATAATTTTATAACCCTAAAAAAATACTATAATAATTATATATATTAATTTAACAATTGTATACCCCTAAAAAATATAATAATTATATATATATATATATGTATATATATTAAATTAAATATAATAATTATAATAATTATATATACTATAATAATTATACCCTCAAAATATTAACTATAATAATTATATATATATATATTAAATTTTAAATTAAATTTTATACCCCTAAAAACTATAATAATTATACATACAAAATAAATAGATTTAAATCTACTTAATAAATAAATATATATACACACACACCATTGAACTTCATGGGATACGAATTATACGAAACTAATTTCAACGATCTAACCGTCAAACTTGTTTATATATGCTTCGAGATCGCATCAGCAAAAAATTATAAAAAAAAACATTCACAGATCAAGTAACGAGAAATTTTTTTTTGACGGTTATAAATGAAAAATCACGATTTAACGGTTATTTTAACTTCGATTTTGATGATTTTTTACAGCTACACTCCTTGACCTTATATGAATACAATGAATGAATTTGATCTTCCATTTAAAATATTTACATTAGTGGATACCACAAAATCTTATGTTATACTTGATGAAAGTATGAATAAACTCTTAAGTGTTAGTGGATCTATTGTTTTGATGGGATACGCATTCTACGAAACTAGTTTCAACGATCCAACCGTCAAACATGTTTGTATATACTTCGAGATCACATACGCGAAAAATTGCAAAAAACAAACATTCAGAGATCAAGTAACGAGACAAAACTTTTCGACAGTTATAAACGAAAAATCACAATTTAACGGTTATTTTAACTTCGATTTTGATAATTTTTTACAGCTACACTTCTTGACCCTATATGAATACAATGAATGAATTTGATCTTCAATTTAAAATATTTACACTAGTGGATACCACAAAATCTTATATTATATTTAATGAAAATATGAATAAACTCTTAAGTGTTAGTGAATTTATTGTTTTGATGAGATACGCATTTTGCGAAACTAGTTTTAACGATCCAACCGTCAAACTTGTTTGTATATGCTTCAAGATCGCATACGCCAAAAATTGCAAAAAAAAAACATTCAAAGATCAAGTAACGGGACAAAACTTTTCGACGGTTATAAACAAAAAATCACGATTTAACGGTTATTGTAACTCCGATTTTGATGATTTTTTACAGCTACACTCCTTGACTCTATATGAATACAATGAATGAATTCGATCTTCAATTTAAAATATTTACAGTAGTGGATACCACAAAATCTTATGTTATACTTAATGAAAATATGAATAAACTCTTAAGTGTTAGTGAATCTATTGTTTTGATGAGATACGCATTTTGCGAAACTAGTTTCAATGATCTAACCGTCAAACTTGTTTGTATATGCTTCAAGATCGCAAACACCAAAAATTGCAAAAAACAAACATTCAAAGATCAAGTAACGGGACAAAACTTTTCGACGGTTATAAACAAAAAATCACGATTTAACGGTTATTTTAACTCCGATTTTGATGATTTTTTACAGCTACACTCTTTGACCCTATATGAATACAATGACTAAATTTGATCTTCAATTTAAGATATTTACACTAATGGATACCACAAAATCTTATGTTATACTTGATGAAAGTATGAATAAACTCTTAAGTGTTAGTGAATCTATTGTTTTGATGGGATACACATTCTACAAAACTAGTTTCAACGATCCAACCGTCAAACATGTTTGTATATACTTTGAGATCGCGTACGCCAAAAATTGCAAAAAACAAACATTCAGAGATCAAGTAACGAGACAAAACTTTTCGACGGTTATAAATGAAAAATCACGATTTAACGGTTATTTTAACTCTGATTTTGATGATTTTTTACAACTACACTCCTTGACCCTATATGAATACAATGAATGCATTTGATCTTCAATTTAAAATATTTACAGTAGTGGATACCACAAAATCTTATGTTATAGTTGATGAAAGTATGAATAAACTCTTAAGTGTTAGTGAATCTATTGTTTTGATGGGATACGCATTCTATGAAACTAGTTTCAACAATCCAACCATCAAACATGTTTATATATACTTCAAGATCGCATACACAAAAAATTGCAAAAAACAAACATTCAGAGATCAAGTAACGAGACAAAACTTTTCGACGGTTATAAACGAAAAATCATGATTTAACGGTTATTTTAACTTCGATTTTGATGATTTTTTACTGCTACACTCCTTGACCCTATATGAATACAATGAATAAATTCGATCTTCAATTTAAAATATTTACACTAGTGATACTTAATGAAAGTAAGAATAAACTCTTAAGTGTTAGTGAATCTATTGTTTTGATGGGATACGCATTCTACGAAACTAGTTTCAACGATCTAACCGTCAAACTTGTTTGTATATGCTTCGAGATCGCATACACCAAAAATTGCAAAAAACAAACATTTAAAGATGAAGTAACGGGACCGAACTTTTCGACGGTTATAAACGAAAAATCACAATTTAACAGTTATTTTAACTCCGATTTTGATGATTTTTTACAACTAAAATCCTTGACGCTATATGAATACAATGAATGAATCGATCTTCAATTTAAAATATTTACACTAGTGGATACTACAAAATCTTATGTTATACTTAATGAAAGTACGAATAAACACACTAGTGGGTCACTTTCATTAACCTTTGAGTTCCATTGGCAAGGTTTAAAATTTTGAGAAAGGCTTCACAACCTTGAAAACAAAAACGCTTTCATTTTGCATATCCTTGCACATTTAATATTTGTAAGAGATTAGTAGTGTATGGATGTATTTTTTATGAGGCTCTTATTTTCAAGTGTAGATGTAGTACTTAAACGACAAAAGTGTTTTAATGTTTTGAAGTAATATTTATGTGACAATGTATGATATGTGCAAATTTAAGAAAACAAAAATATTTTTCTTAACGGGTCATAACGGGTCGGGTCACTTTACCCGACCTGTTAAGGACCCGTTAAGATAACAGGTGTGACACGATACGACCCGTTAAGATAACATGTGTTACACGAAAACGACACAAACACGACTGACACGACCCGTTTGCCAGGCTTACATTACACTATGTTTGTGAGATTGAGAATGTATTGTAGGCTTTGTACATTTTATGAAAATTAAAAATAAAAACAAATAATAAAAAAACCCTCAATTTCCGTTTCAATTTTTCAAATTGTGATTTTTTTTTACATATTTAATGCATGCAGGCACAATTACATTATAAGTGCTAACATGCCCGGAAAAGGTTGTCTGACAACTTTGTCAGAACGGAGGCATAAAACACAATTTATTTGTGTTGACATCATGAGCACAAAACTCAGTATTGTGCCCTTTTAACAAAGGTAACGCCCATAGAGGGCACAGATACAAAGATAGTTGCTGCAGTGTTGCTATTGATCTATGGACACAATTGTTGGTGCTTTTTGGCCTCAAAGGGCACTGATAATTTATTGTGTGCAGTGCTTATTTTTGTTGTAGTGGTTATATACGCACATTACCATGCGTTCTTTTCTTCATCTTTTCAAATTTGAATAATCAACAAAGAATTATAGTTTGAAAGTTTCCACTGATGCTGTCAAGATTAAAGATGCATAGCAAATTGTGTTCTTAAGAATTCAATGTGTAGTATATATGGACAATCAAAATAACAACATAGAAGGATTAAATATTAAAACAATTTTTTGTTTTCTTACAGTAATTTTTAATTCTTTTCTTTTCTTTTACAAATTAAACATACATTAATTATATGTATATTATTTAGTATTTAAGTAATGCGTACTGAATTTAATACATTGTTCACATATCTTTTCTAGATATGGAATAACTGGGAAGTAATGAGGAATGCAACATCTCTATACAACAAGGTCAAAAAGTTTGTCGAAGATACTAAATAAGGAAGTTCAATTTCGGTAGAGATCAATGCCTTTTCGCAACGAACAATTTCCTCTTGTACTTGTGTGAGTATTTGGGAGACTGATTTGTCATTATCTTTGATCCCTCTCACTGAGAAAGCGAAACCGTCTACCGCAAAATCATATGAATCTGCACATTGTTTTACTACTCTGGAGCCCTTAACAATATTGTTACCGGTGGTGTTGAGCGGATTGACAAAGAAAACTTTGCTTTGTTGTGCATTTGTTAGTGCTAATTTAAGAATGGATGTGTCAAGATCTTTGAGATTAGACGCTGATCGAGTTGGAATATCTTTCCAAAGAGATTTTATGCATTGCTTGTAGTTGTAGCCAAATTGGTCTTGGGTTTGCTTGCAAACACTTCTAATTAATGGAGATGCTCGTGCATTTGCAAATGGTGTTGGAAATGATGAGAGACATAAGAGCAAGGATGCAATGAAAGTTGCATATCTGATTGAGGAATCCATTGCTCAAGGTGTATGTTTCTTAAATTGATGCTAAAGTGATTATAAATTATTTGTTTGGTTAAAGCAATGGATGAATGGAGATCATATTATAAACAACTCAAGGAGGGGGTATGGGTCTAAATTTAGGAGCGCAGAAGGTAAAGAAACCCATGTATTTTGACGTGTTTAGTTTTCTGGTCCTTTAGTTTTTGTTTTTTCTCTTACGTACTAACTAATAACGCATTGGATGCAAACCACCAAACCTATTGTAGTTTAATTAACCAACTCATCCTTTCTAGAAATTCCAACATATCCAAAAGTGATGCATGCTTAAGAAAAGTAATTGTTTTTTATTCCATTGCAATGATTAATTTAGCCATTTCATTTGTTTTTTGACAAATTCATATACATCCATATTTACTTATCAATATATATGTTGTTAGAAGAATCTAAAATATTCAAATTGATAGTGTTAGAGCAGTATCTTTTAGCCTATTTCCTCGTGTTCGATTAGCAATTTGGGAGACTCGAGCCCCATTAAGTACAGTTGTGATAGGCGGCCTAGGGGCATGGGGACACGGATCCCTGACCCGGAAGTCGAGCGCCTTGTTCGACCTCCGAAAAGTTTATCCAACCTAAGGGTTGTGGGTTATAACATTCAAACCTGGGCTTTGCGCAATTTGAAGAAATAATGATTCGGAAATGAGCCGAGGGAGTATAATCAAGACATTTTGTGTTTGATTTCCAGAAATATTCCGTTCACACCAGTGCTTTAAACATCGCTAGACCATTATCGAGCAGCCCTTAGGGTCCTAACTGTTGGCCTAGGTTTTTTTTTAATATCTTTATTAGATTTATTATATGACATATAAATAGGTGCATATCTATACTTAAAATAAATAAATAAACTATACTTGTAATGGAGAAGCTTAAAATGCAAAAAATAAATGTAAATAAATTATAAAGTACAACAAATTATTGAAAACCTCAAAGAACTTTCGGAAAGAGAGACGAAAACATCGCATTGGATGCAAACCACCAAACCTATTCTAGTTTAATTTGTTTTGAACTGAAACCAGCTTCTCCTTTCTAGAACATGAAAAAAAGTGAAGCATGCTTAACAAAAGGATTAAATTTTATTTTATTACATCGGAAGGATTAATTTAGGCCATTTCATTTGCTTTTTACAAATTCATCTACATTCATATTTACTTCTCGATAAAAATAATATATAGATTTCTGAAGAATCTCAACAAATTTATATTTGCTATAACAAATTTTAGTGTGTTTATCATAAGCGAAAACGGAAAAGTATATATGAAACAATATCCAACAATATGCTTTACTAGACAAAAGTTGGCATATTATTTATTGCTTTTAAGTGCGACGGCATCTGAAGGTCTTCATAACCTTTTCCTAACCATTCATCGGCATTTCTTTTCTCTCTTTTTCTTGTTGTATACCGAGACAGACCCTATCATAAGGATAGTGGTCCATCTCCAGGCACAGCCCAGGCAAACAATCCTTATGTCCATTATTCGCCTGTTCTGGTGTCATCGAATTCTTCTACCAAGCTTTAGTGTTTTCGTTGTTCCCTTGTTTCTTTACGCAGTTCTCTTAACAATCAATCCTTCGATTATGATAATGATCATTAGTTAGCCTTAATTTAACTGATAAAGAAATTTCTTGTGGGAAACTTTTGTGCTCTAGTTTTATCCATACTTATAAAAGTACCAAATTTTAAATTTTAGTGCTACTTGACTTCTTACGTGTGAAAACCTTTTCAATTATAGTTTGATATATGCGAATAATTTTTTTATATTTTTTACGTCATTTCATTGAGTCTCACGCAGATAATGTGGAGTAAAAAATAATCAAGAAAATTATGGAAGCGACAAGTGTACTTTTGGGTGAAAAGGAAACGCTTTCTCCTTCTGCAATCCTTGTTTATTTAAGGTCCCTTGATTCTCCTTTCATTTATTTAATCCAAAGATCAGAAATACAAGGGCATATGTAGTGCGTAGAAATCACTCTCCTTAATTTTTACATCAACGGCCCTTGAAAACAAGCAGAGGAAAACCCCAAATAACACAATTCTATATATGGCTTCCATTTTATTTCGAATCAGCTAAACAGTTTTTGATGCAGCACGAGCATAGAAGGATTACAAATGTAAATCTTGAAGAACAAAGGTTTGTGGAATCCACTAGAGATTGGGACAAAACCGAAAGGTTGTCTGGATTTTTTCTAAGTTGATGCATTACATTTCCCAAATGGATATGATACTTGCTAGAGAGTTGATTAAAGATACTCTGTTCTTCTGTGTCTTATGTATAAAGCTTCAACTAACTTTAGGAACATTTGGTTCTCATAAAAAGCTTTAGAAAATAGCAGATGAGCAAAACCAGAATATGGGAAAGTGTGCATAAAACTTTAACGGGGGTGTTAAAGTTTTACACTGCAATCTGTTTGCAATAACTCGAGTTAGCATCCTTTTGGATCCAACTAATATCGCTAAACTACTTAATACTCATTAGTTTCATAAACAAATAAATTGGATCCAAGATGGATACCAAACAACCGTTCCTTCAGTTTAGATTCCTGAGGGCTTTGTCATAGGATATGAACCCCATGAACCAGAATTCATGACCATCCCTTGTGAGTTGTGACAATATGCATATATTTTTCTGAAGGGTTCCATCTGTTTGCTGAAGGATTTACTGTTCTTAACTAATTAAGCGGCACCACCACCTACGTGAGATTAACTAACTAGTGAATGAAAAACTTAAGAATTCGAATTTTATGTCCACTAGAATATCTAATTTGTAATGCATGAGAGTTGGATTTCCTGGGCACAAATGGTAAGAGAAATCACTGCAGAAGGCTATTCATTTATCGGAGATGTACAGCATCCCAATCACAGGTCCATGAGAAGTTGATAGATAGCAAGCATATGAATGTAAGAGCTTTTATCCTGTCATTCTTTCAAATGTCTACTGAAACACTTTTGCTTCTCCTCGGGCAATAAGCACCTTTGTTACGGTATTTAGCCTTGCCATCATTGCTTCTGTGAAACTCGGGCACGTTCTCACTGTCATGAGAAAATTCCAAAATTTGTTTGACATAGGCTACTCGTATGATATACGAAATGAAGATCGATTAAGATCAATCAATTCAAAATTTTTGTAGGGTCTACCAAGAAATAAAACTTAACAAATTGGCATTTTTCTTCTATTTAACTTTATAGCAAGGGAGAAATTAACATAGGAATTCATTTAGAGAGAAACTCACGGTGGTTCCAGACATTGTCCGCCTTGGCCTCTGCTCTTCTGGTGGCAACTTCAACCCTTTTACCGCACTGGCACAATGCCTCAACCAAATTAGCCATCGGACCAGCAGCAGAAAGTAATAAAAATAAAAAATAAAAACGATCATCTGAACTTATTTGTTGCAAATTTCTGCCTTCTTCTTCTTGGACGAAAATGCATTTGCAAAACAATTAACATTTTAGGTTCAAGGCCAAGAGCCTCAGGCGTCCATGATAAAGGGGGGCTTTGGCCGAAGAACCTCCGATGCCAAAGTTAGAATTTGAGAGAGAAAGTGTTTAGAGAATTTTTGGAAAAGAGCTTAGGTTTTTGGGAGAAATGGGAGACTTAAATAGACTTAAAAACAGCCTCGGAAAGGCTCAAGGGTTTTGGGAATAAGAACAACATTAATCATACTTAAATAGAAAGATCCGATTTTTATTACAGAATTTAAAATGTAGTTTTGGAAGCCCAAACGGCCCTAAAATCCATCAATATATCATAGCAAACCAATGAGTTTAAACTAGGACGCCCCGCTTTTTTCAACAAGGTATCATGGACCCAAAACGGAGCGCAGACGCCTAATCTGTAAACTACTGCTGCGCCCTTTCATATTCCTTAGGTCTATTTCGTTCGGCCTTATGTTACATTAGTTTTACTCTCAGCTAGCAATTCAGTTGTTTGATTTATAACAGAATGAATGTATCTCACACAAACTTTGCTTTGTGTGTGTGTTTGAAAATAAAGGATTTAAGATAACTTTGGAGTTCTCTACAATCTCATAATTCTCGAATAAAACTTCAATAATTTATTCTTCTCCATAAGGAGGTATTTATAAGATTAAAAAAGAGGAATACTAGGAGATAAATCAAAATAATCATTGTCCACAAGACAAGGAAACCTAGACCAAATAAAATTAAATCATATCGAATCAATTCTCTAAAATACTTTTCTTTATATTTTCCAACACCACCCGTCAAATTCATGAATTCATGAGTTAGCCATAAAAGAAATAAGATCAAATTGAAACTTATTTATGCTACAATGGATGTCATCGATATTAAGGTTTTACTAGTCTCTTAAAGAGGAATACGATTTGCTGGATTGCACCCACCAATTTTCCAATGTGAAAAGTACTGCCCTTCGCTTCTAGGAGAGTCAGCATATTGGCACCAAACCTTGAGTTGGAAGTAGTGTGGTGGAATGCAGTTTTTTCTTTGAATTGTCGAAATTCCCACCCGCCTCAACAAATTCTGTTTCTTTCTTGCACAAATAGAGATGGAGGTCGAGATTCCACAACACCGCGACAATTCAATGAGCTAGCCAACTTCGTCTCTGAACTCAAGTCTTCATTTTGACTCGTGTATACTATCAACGGAAGGGTGCTCGACGTGACCAAACTTTAGAACTCTTTCTTGACAATTGGCTTTTTATGGTATGGTTGTGTACCCAAAACTCATTGAAAACTGAAAGCAGTAAAAAAGTGGAGAAAAAGAAAATCCAAACCTCAAAACTCAAAAGTGTAATTGTATCAGTATCAATGTGACACCATGTTGTGTGGTCATCGGAAATGCTATCATGATTATATATGCACATTGCCATGTGTATTTGACTTCATCTATTCAAATTTGAATAATCAATAAAAGAATCATAGTTTGAAAGTTTCCACTGATGCTGTCAAGATTAAAGATGCATAGCAAATTGTGTTCTTAAGCATTCAACGTGTGGTATATTTGGGTATATGTCTAATATGGACAACCAAAAGGGCAACACAGAAGGATTCAATATTAAAACAACTTTTTGTTTTCTTACAATAATTTTTCATTTTATTTTCTTTTACAAATAAATATAGAGTAATCATATGTATATGATTTAGTATTCAAGTAATGCGTACTAAATTTAATACATTGTTCACGTATCTTTTCTAGATATGGAATAACTGGGAAGTAATGAGGAATGCAACATCACTATATAACATGGTCAAAAAGTTTGTCGAAGATACTAAATAAGGAAGTTCAATTTCGGTAGAGGTCAATGCTTTTCCGCAACGAACAATTTCGTCTTGTACTTGTGTGAGTATTTGGGAGACCGATTTGTCATTATCTTTCATCCCTCGTATTGAGAAAGCGAAACCGTCTACTGCAAAATCATATGAATCTACACATTGTTTTACTGCTCCGGAGCCCTTAACAATATTGTTGCCGGTGGTGTTGAGCGCATTGACAAAGAAAGCTTTGCTTTGTTGTGCATTTGTTAGTGCTAATTTAAGAATGGATGTGTCAAGATCTTTGAGATTAGATGCTGATCGAGTTGGAATATCTTTCCAAAGAGATTTTACGCATTGCTTGTAGTTGTAGCCGAATTGGTCTTGGGTTTGCTTGCAAACGCTTCTAATTAATAGAGACGCTCTTGCATTTGCAAATGGTGTTGGAGACGATGAAAGACATAAGAGCAATGATGCAATGAAAGTTGCATATCCGATTGAGGAGTCCATTTCTCAAGGTGTACGTTTCTTAAATTGATGAAGTGATTACAAATATTTGTTTGATTTATGGAATGGATGAACGGAGATCATATTTATAAACAACTCAAGGAGCGGGTATGGGAGTGCAGAAGGTAAAGAAACCCATTTCTTTTGACTTTAGTTTTCTGGTCTTTTAGTTTTTGTTTTTTCTTTAACGTACTAACTGATAACACATTGGATGCAAACCACCTAACCCATTCTAGTTTAATTAACCAACTCCTCATTTCTAGAAACTCCAACATAACCAAAAGTGATGCACACTACTACAATATTAGCTTTAGGTGTCGGACGATCCTGGTGGTTAATAAGTCATTCTGACAGATAAAAGTTATCCGACACATAATTTATTTACTGTCTGATTAAAGTTACTTTCTGTCGGATATATCCGACATAAATTCCTGGCGGATTTAACCGCCATAAAATTATTATAACCCTCAGTATGTTTGAATTCTTTTTTTTTTTTTTAATATTTTTAACATATTTTGGCGGTTTTTAAGTTAATGGTGGTGGTTATAACCGACATAAATTGACTATTTTAGTATTTTAAAATGTTATATTGATTAAAAATAAATAAATAAATAAACAAATGGTTTAAATAATTTTTTTTTCACTCACGGTCCCGTTACCTAATCTCTGAATGTTTTTTTTTGCGACTTTTTACACATGCTATCTCGGAGTATATACAAACATATTTGACGGTTGGATCGTTGAAACTAGTTTCGTAGAATGCATATCCTATCAAATTGATAGATTTAACAAACACTTAAGAGTTAATGTTATACTTCCATTAAGTATAAAAAATTATCCACTAGTGTAAATATTTTAAATTGATGATCAAATTTGTTCAATGCATTCTTATAGGGTCGAGGAGTGTAGCTATAAAAAATCATCAAAATCGGAGCTAAAATAATCATTAAATTGTGATTTTTCGTTTATAACCGTTGAAAACTTTTGTTTTGTTACCTAATCTCTGAATGTTTGTTTTTCGTGATTTTTTAGGTATGCGATCTTGGAGTATATACAAACATATTTGGCAGTTGGATAGTTAAAACTAGTTTCGTAGAATGCATATCTTATCAAATTGATAGATTTAACAAACACTTCAGAGTTAATGTTATACTTCCATTAAGTATAAATAGTGTAAATATTTTAAATTGAAGATCGAATTTATTCAATGCATTCTTATAGGGTTGAGGAGTGTAGCTGTAAAAAATTATCAAAATTGGAGCAAAAATAACCGTTAAATTATGATTTTTCGTTTATAACCATTGAAAACTTTTGTTCTGTTACTTAATCTCTGAATGTTTGTTTTTTGTGATTTTTTAGGTATGCGATCTCAGAGTATATACAAACATATTTGACGGTTGGATTGTTGAAACTAGTTTCGTAGAATGCATATCCTACCAAATTGATAGATTTAACAAACACTAAGAGTTAATGTTATACTGTAAATATTTTAAATTGAAGATCAAATTTGTTCAATGCATTCTTATAGGGTTGAGGAGTGTAGCTGTAAAAAATAATCAAAATCGGAGCTAAAATAACCGTTAAATTATGACTTTTCGTTTATAATCGTCGAAAACTTTTGTTCTGTTACCTAATCTCTGAATGTTTGTTTTTTGTGATTTTTTAGGTATGCGATCTTGGAGTATATACAAACATATTTGACGGTTGGATCGTTGAAACTAGTTTTGTAGAATGCCTATCCTATCAAATTGATAGATTTAACAAACACTATACTGTAAATATTTTAAATTGAAGATCGAATTTTTTCAATGCATTCTTATAGTGTCGAGGAGTGTAGCTGTAAAAAATAATCAAAATCGGAGCTAAAATAACCGTTAAATTATGACTTTTCGTTTATAACCGTCGAAAACTTTTGTTTTGTTACCTAATCTCTGAATGTTTGTTTTTTGTGATTTTTTAGGTATGCAATCTCGGAATATATACAAACATATTTGACGGTTGGATCGTTGAAACTAGTTTCGTAGAATGCATATCCTATCAAATTGATAGATTTAACAAATGCTTAAGAGTTAATGTTATACTTCCATTAAGTATAAAAAATTATCCACTAGTGTAAATATTTTAAATTGAAGATCGAATTTGTTCAATGCATTCTTATAGGGTCGAGGAGTGTAGCTGTAAAAAATCATCAAAATTGGAGCAAAAATAACCATGAAATTATGATAACACACTGGATGCAAACCACCTAACCTATTCTAGTTTAATTAACCAACTCCTCATTTCTAGAAACTCCAACATAACCAAAAGTGATGCATGCTTATCAAAATGATTTTTTCATTACATCGCAAGGATTAATTTAAGTCATTTCATTTGTTTTTTTACAGGTTCATTTACATCCATATTTACTTATCAATATATATGATGTTAGAAGAATCTAAAAAATTCAAATTGATAGTATTAGAGGAGTTTTAGCCCATTTCGTCGTGTTCGGTTAGCAGCTTAGGACGATTGAGCCCTATTAAGCGAGGTTACGATAGGCGGCCTATGAACATGGGGACATGGACCCCTCACTTGGAAGTCCAGCGCCTCATCTGGCCTCCGGAAAGTTTATGGAACCTAAGGGTTGTGGATTATAACATCCAAACTTGGGCCTTACACCATTCGAAGGAATAATCAAAAGGGCATTCTGATAATCAGCTGAGGGAGCATAATCAAGAAATTTTGTGTTTGATTTCCAAACATATTCCATTCACACCAATGTGTTAAATATCACTAGGTCGTTATCGAGCGGCGGGTAGGGTTCTAACTAGTGGCCTAAGGTTTTTTTTTTATCTTAATTAAATTTATTATATGACATACAAATAAGTATATTTCCATCTCTTACTAGCACGAGGCCTTTTAGGAGCTCACTGGCTTCGGGTTCCATCGGAACTTCGAACTTAAGTGAGTTCGCACGAGAGCTATTCCATGATGGCTGACCCACTGGGAAGTTCTTGTGTGAGTTCCTAGAAATAAAACCGTGAGGGCGTGGTCGGGGCCCAAAGTGGACAATATCGTGCTACGATGGAGTCGAACCTGGGATGTGGTGGGTGCCCGGGCCGGGATGTGACAATTTGGTATCAGAGGGAATGTGCAGACGAGGATGTCAGGCCTGTAAGGGAGGTGGATTGTAACATCCCACATCGCCCAGGGGAGTGGATCCTGTAAGCCTTATATGTATATTCCCATCTCTTCCTAGCACGAGGCTTTTTGGGAGCTCATTGGCTTCGGGTTTGATCGGAACTCCGAAGTTAAGCGAGTTTGCGCGAGAGCAATCTCATGATGGGTGACCCACTGGGAAGTCCTTGTGTGAGTTCCTAGAAATAAAACCGTGATGGCAAAACGGACAATATCGTGTTACTGCGGAGTCAAGCCCGGGATGTGGTGGGGGCCCAAGCCTGGATGTGACATAATGGAGAAACTTAAAATGCAAAAAATAAATGTAAATAAATTATAAAGTACTACAAATTATTGAAAATATCAAAGAACTATCGCAAAGAGAGACGAACATATCGCATTGGATGCAAATCACCAAACCTATTCTAGTTTAATTTTTTTTGAACTGAAACCAGCTTCTCCTATCTAGAACATGACAAAAAGTGAAGCATGCGTCCATGCAAACAACCTTTTAACCAGCCACGATACGGGCGTTCTAGCAGTTAACACTCCCGCATGGATCCTCGAGATAGCGTATACTCTCATTTGAGCACGCGGATGAGCGTGTATTCCCAATCAAGCCCACGAATGAGCATACGTTCACGGTTGAGGCCACACTCCGATTATCAACATGGACAACCTTTCAGGCGAAGTGTTTATTCACAACTAGACTCGTAAAGAGCATTCTTCACCTCACATTGGAGTAAGCAGCACGACGGATGGAGAGAAGTAGTCACTCAATCTGGCTCAGGTTCAACCGGTAACCTGCAATTAGCCTGCTCGCTTGCCAGGGACGTGCAACATGCACCGCAGCCTTGACATAGACGAGTTGAGAATAAAGAAGAGTAGCCTAGACCAATAGGTCACGACCGGGGGCAGCCGACAGTTCCACTGCCCTAGCAGAGGCAAATTCAAGAAAAAGTTAAGAGGCTCCTGACTGAACGATTACGCGATTTCTAGTGCAACGAGGCTACTAATGATGCATTTCAACGAAACATGATCAACATAAGTAGGTCACCATTCACGGATAAGATTGAACAGACAGATCCATCTAGCGGGTTCACTATGCCTCACTTTACTCCGTACAAGGGAGATGAAGATCCGGACCAACATCTCAAGCACTACTGTAGCACCATGATTCTCTACAGGAACAACAACGCGTTTTTGTGCAAATTTTTTACCATAACTCATCAAGGCGAGGTGCAAGACTAGTTTCACACACTACCGCCACAGTCGATTCGGAGTTTCAATGAACTTTCCTTAGTTTTCACTAAGGAATATTTGTCTAATCGCTCAATCAAAAGGACATCCGATCATCTCTTCAGCATCGTAAAAGGCCATTGGGAGACAATTCGCGACTATATAAAGAGGTTCAAAACGGAGAAGGCCAAGATTGTTGGCTATATCGAAGGCATAGCAACGACAACATTCAAAAATGGGCTTCTCACCGAACACCCTTTATTCGAAAAATTGATCATGGGAGAAGAACTGACCATGGCAGCTTCATATGCTTTGGTGGATAAGCACACATTATGGGACGAAGCCAATCAGTTTAACAAAAATGAGTCAGTAAAGAAGCATCCCTCGACCAGAGAAGACTCAGCGCTTGAAACATTTACCAAGTTCACAGTTCCAATCGGCCAAATTCTAAGTAAGCTCAAGAACACCATCTATGAAGGGCGATCTTACCAGGCTGGATCAGACAAAATATTGTGCATTCCATCAAGGACCAAGCCACACTACCAACGGCTGCCAGAAGTAGAAGCAATACCTTGAGAAGCTGACAAATGAGGGCCGGTGCGACGAGTATCTTGACAGGTCAACGACACAACTTACATAAGCAAAGGAAATCTCCATCACCCCCTGAACCCCATTAGTGTTCTTCCAAATAAGTTTAGTAGCTCGACGAACAAGACCTCATAAGTCGAGGATTATCCAATTTGTTATGTAATTTCTACCTTCCAGCACGGTTGATCCATTTCTTTATTCTCAATGAAGATTAAAGAAGTGATTCATAAGCCTGGCTCAACTGCTGTCTACAACAACTGCTCAAACCCCTATCTAGGTTTGCTCTCAAGTGCGAAAGGATAAATTAATTACTCTCTAATGCGAGATGGGAAACTAATTCCCCGACACCCATCTGGGTTTGCTCTCCAGTGCAAGAGGATAAACTAATTCCCCGACACCCATCTGGGTTTCCTCTTTAGTGCGAGAGGATGAACTAATTGCTCTCCAATGTGAGAAGGTAAACTAATTGCTCTCCAGTGCGATAGGGTAAACTAATTCCCCGACACCCATTTAGGTAAGCTCTCCAGTGCGAGAATGCCACATAGGCAATGACCCCTACCACACCACGTTCTTGCCCCATGCCAAGTTGACTCCTGGCCCCTGCCAGCTGACGTGCCGCACCACCCCGACAGCTGTCCCGTGGCAACACCACCTAAGAAGAAGACAAGGAAAATTAAGTTTTTCTTACATCGGTGCAGCGCGAAGAAGACAAAGAAATCAACGAAAGACGGTTCTTTGCACGTGCAAGCAAAGAAGAGTGCTAGGGGAGGGGGAACAAATATCCTCTAGTTGTGTCTCTTTCTTGTAGGGATAAATAATTACCCTCCGAAATTGATGTAATCCCCTACTTAAGGTAGGCTTAAATAGGTTTTGGAAGCGATTTATTTCCCTTTCCTAGAAGAATCTAATTCCAAGTCCAGGTGAGAATCTGCATCAAAGCTGGAGATCTTTACACCTGTTACCCTTTCCTGCGAGCAGCCCAGCAGATGTGGGGTATTTGTGGAGTAAAAAATAATCAAGAAAGTTATGGAGACAACACGTGTACTTTTGCGTGAAAAGGACAAAATTACCCTCAAGCTACACCGGAACTTCCACACGCAAGTAACGGACAATCACGACTCAATCAAGGTCAAAAGTGATCAAAATATATATTTATTCAAAATCTATGTCATTCATCCTCATCAAATCCTCCACACAAGGTAACCCTCATTTATTCATTCAAATTAGGATTAATTACCTAAATTAATTGATTAATTTCCTAATTAATTAATTAATTTTCTAATTAATTAATTAATTTTCTAATTGATTGCAACATATTATTTTGACATAATATCTTACAATTACACCCAAAAACCACCATAAGTGGCCGGATCCCTTTTCTCCAAATAGGGATCGGCCACACCCCTATAAATAGCTCCCATTTCTGCCAAAAACCTAAGTTCAATCTTCTCCAAAAATTCTCTATACACTTTATCTCTCAAATTCTAACTTTGGCATCGGAGGTTCTGTAACATCCCACATCGCCAGGGGAGTGGATCCTCTAAACCTTATATGTACATGCCCACCTCTTCCTAGCACGAGGCATTTTTGGAGCTCACTGGTTTCGGGTTCTGTAGGAACTCCGAAGTTAAGCGAGAAAGAGGTCAGAGCACTCCCAAGATAGGTGACCCACTGGGAAGTTGCTCGTGAGTTCCCAAAAACAAAACCGTGAGGGAATGGTAAGCCCAAAGCGGACAATATTGTGCTACGATGGTGGAACGGGCCTGGGATGTGGTGGAACAAGCCCGGGATGTGACAGATTGGTCTCTCAAATTCTAACTTTGGCATCGGAGGTTCTGTAACATCCCACATCGCCCAGGGGAGTGATCCTTAAATGTATATTCCTATCCCTACCTAGAATGAGGCCTTTTGGGAGCTCACTGGCTTCGGGTTCCGTAGGAACTCCGAAGTTAACCGAGAAGGAGACCAGAGCATTCCCAGGATGGGTGACCCACTGAGAAGTTACTCGTGAGTTCTAAAAAACAAAACCATGAGGGAATGGTAAGTCCAAAGCAGACAATATTGTGCTACAGTGGTGGAACGAGCCAGGGATGTGGTGGGCCCGGGCCGGGATGTGACAAAAAGTATCAGAGTCAATCCCTGGCCGGAAGTGTGCCGATGAGGATGTCGGGCCCCTAAGAGGGGTGGATTGTAACATCCCACATCGCCTAGGGGAGTGATCCTTAAATGTATATTCCCATCCCTACCTAGAACGAAGCTTTTTGGGAGCTCACTGGCTTCGGGTTCCGTAGGAACTCCGAAGTTAAGCGAGAAGGAGGCCGAAGCACTCCAAGGATGGGTGACCCACTGGGAAGTTGCTCGTGAGTTCTTAAAAACAAAACCGTGAGGGAATGGTAAGCCCAAAATGGACAATATCGTGCTACGGTGGTGGAACGGGCCCGGGATGTGACAGGTTCTTTGGCCAAAACCCATATAGTGTGGTGGAACGCGGTTTTTTCTTTGAATTGTTCAAATTCCGCCTCAACAAATTCTATTTCTTTCTTGACGAATAGAGATGGAGGTCGAGATTCCACAGCACCACAACAATTCAATAAGCGAGCCAACTTCGTCGTTGAACTCAAGTTTTCACTTTGACCCGTGTATCCTATCAACGGAAGGGTGCTCGACGTGACCAAACTTTAGAACTCTTTCTTGACAATTGGCTTTTTTTTTTGGTATGATTGTGTACCCAAAACTCATTGAAATTTGAAAGCAGAAGAAAAGTGGAGAAAAAGAAAATCCAAACCACAAAACTCAAAAGTGTAATTGTATCAGTATCAATGTGACTCCATGTTGTGCGGTCATCAAAAATGCTATCATGGTTATATATGCACATTTCCATGCGTTTTTTTCTTTATCTATTCAAATTTGAATAATCAATAAAAAAATTATAGTTTGAAAGTTTCCACTTATGCTGTCAAGATTGAAGATGTATAGCAAATTGTTTTCTTAAGAATTCAACGTATAATATTGTTGAATGCGGGGCCTGCCAACTCTTTGGCCGAGCTCGACCAAGGAGTAAAATATGTTGATGTTGTGTTGAGTGCGCGGCCGACTTCTGCGTATTGCCATTGCGACCGAGGAAGGAACACGCTTCGGCCTCTTGGGTTCTCGAACCTGAAGACAAGGCTACTATTCTTACGAAGTTCATAAATTGTCATCGTCGGATTCGGTCACAGTGATGGTATTCGTCTAAGTAAACTCATGCCGAATCGACACCAAAGTGTAGGGGCACAAATACTCAAAGTGGATATATGTCTTAACAATAAACGTGGTTCGGCCATCAGAATGCCGAACTCTAAATCCCACTTGAGAGTATCCAATCATAAACTAACTCGGCGTGCAATGTGCCTACCCTAATAAACTGTAACACCCCACTTCACCGAGAAGGCTAATGAGATGACCTCGACCAATAAGGATTCGGAAATCCTTTTCGACCAAGACTTGGATAGATAACCAGTCACCCTCGACGTAGTGCTATCTATGACAATTGAAGATGCTACGAGACCGGCTGGTTCTACGGTGATAG
Source organism: Malus domestica (assembly GCF_042453785.1). NCBI lineage: Eukaryota > Viridiplantae > Streptophyta > Magnoliopsida > Rosales > Rosaceae > Malus > Malus domestica. The sequence continues at coordinate 6,380,227 of NC_091663.1, read as the reverse complement.
TGTTATCTATGCTGACTGAAGATATCACCGGTTGCCTTCACAGTGTTGTTTATCCAAACTGAAGGTGTGTCGGCGAAAAAAGAAAAGGAAAAAATCTCAAGGTTGTTGAGAGAATTTGCGCAGGGCAGTTGTGTGTTGAATTGAAGGGGTTTGTTTCGATGTCTTCTCTCCTTATTTATAGCAGCCAACCTGTATTGAATCCCATTCATTCCTGGATTAGAACTCCTTATCATAATCCATCTTTATCTCGATCAATCCAATTCCTATTAGGACTTTACAACTCATTATCAAACCGTGTTCAATCTCAGCATCCTGATCCCGTCGAGACTCCCTCTCACAACAGGATTCGTCCACATTCCCCTTTCTGATAGGATATGGCCCACTTTGACCGCTCGGGCCATGGGTTGAATATCTTCTAACGACACCTGTTTACAAGTTCTGGGCCAAGGATGAATCTAACCTCGGCCTATCCCACACTGGGCCAAAAAAGATCCAACTCGGCCCAAAACAGTATTTTTGGGCCCAAACAAGTATATTTTGGTATGTGTGTAATATGGACAACCAAAAGAGCAACACAGAAGGATTCAATATTAAAACAACTTTTTGTTTTCTTACAGTAATTTTTCATTTTCTTTTCTTTTACAAATTAAATATAGAGTAATCATATGTATATTATTTAGTATTCAAGTAATGCGTACTAAATTTAATACATTGTTCACATATCTTTTCTAGATATGGAATAACTGGGAAGTAATGAGGAATGCAACATCACTATATAACATGGTAAAAAAGTTTGTCGAAGATACTAAATAAGGAAGTTCAATTTCGGTAGAGGTCAATGCTTTTCCGCAACGAACAATTTCGTCTTGTACTTGTGTGAGTATTTGGGAGACCGATTTGTCATTATCTTTGATCCCTCGTATTGAGAAAGCGAAACCGTCTACTGCAAAATCATATGAATCCGCGCATTGTTTTACTGCTCCGGAGCCCTTAACAATATTGTTGCCGGTGGTGTTGAGCGCATTGACAAAGAAAGCTTTGCTTTGTTGTGCGTTTGTTAGTGCTAATTTAAGAATGGATGTGTCAAGATCTTTGAGATTAGATGCTGATCGAGTTGGAATATCTTTCCAAAGAGATTTTACGCATTGCTTGTAGTTGTAGCCGAATTGGTCTTGGGTTTGCTTGCAAACGCTTCTAATTAATGGAGACGCTCTTGCATTTGCAAATGGTGTTGGAGACAATGAAAGACATAAGAGCAATGATGCAATGAAAGTTGGATATCCGATTGAGGAGTCCATTTCTCAAGGTGTATGTTTCTTAAATTGAAGAAGTGATTATAAATATTTGTTTGATTTATGGAATGGATGAACGGAGATCATATTTATAAACAACTCAAGGAGCGGGAATGGGTCTAAATTTAGTGGTGCAGAAGGTAAAGAAACCCATTTCTTTTGACGTGACTAGTTTTTTGGTTCTTTAGTTTTTATTTTTTCTTTAACGCACTAACTGATAACACACTGGATGCAAACCACCGAACCTTTTCTAGTTTAATTAACCAACTCCTCATTTCTAGAAACTCCAACATAACCAAAAGTGATGCATGCTTATCAAAAGGATTTTTTCATTACATCGCAAGGATTAATTTAAGTCATTTCATTTGTTTTTTAACTGATTCATTTACATCCTTATTTACTTATCAATATATATGATGTTAGAAGAATCTAAAAAATTCATATTGATAGTATTAGAGGGGTTTCTTTTAGCCCATTTCATCGTGTTTGGTTAGTAGCTTAGGAGGATCGAGCCCTATTAAGCGAGGTTACGATACGCGGCCTATGAGCATGGGGACATGGACCCCTAACCTGGAACTCTAGCGCCTCATCTGGCTTCCGAAAAGTTTATGGAACCTAAGGGTTGTGGATTATAACATCCAAACTTGGGCTTTACACCATTCGAAGGAATAATCAAAAGGGCGTTCTGATAATCAGTTGAGGGAGCATAATCAAGAAATTTTATGTTTGATTTCCAGACATATTCCATACACACCAATGTTTTAAATATTGCTAGATCGTTATCGAGCGGTGGGTAGGGTTCTAACTAGTTGCCTAAGGTTTTTTTTTGTATCTTAATTAAATTTATTATATGACATACAAATAAGTGCATATATATATTTAAAAAAAATTAAATAAGTAAAAATTATAATTGTAATAGGGAAACTTAAAATGAAAAATATAAATATAAATAAATTATATAAAGTACTACAATTTATTGAAAACATCAAAGGACTATCGCAAAAAGAGACAACCACATCGCATTATTGGTTTCCTTTTTCTGTCTGGGAAAGGGTGAGTCAAGACTCAAAGTTAATTAAAATAAAACAAAACAAACACTTATTCTACCTAAACCCACGTAGATACCATACTTGATTTTCTAACCATTTAGTAATTAATCGTGGTGGTGGCTAGCTGTCTATACTACTTTTTAGAACATCGATTCACACTACTTTCATCAATGTATATAATTAAAAATAAAATTAAAAACTTAAAATGAATTGGTTATCAAACTAGCTCTTAAGTTTTAATTTTGTACCAAAATGTAGTGAGTGTAACATCCCACATCGCGTAGGGGAGTGGATCCTTTAAGCCTTTTATGTATATTCCCATTTCTACCTAGCACGAGGCTTTTTGGGAGCTCACTGCCTTCGGGTTCCGTAGGAACTCCGAAGTTAAGCGAGTTCGCGCGAGAGCAATCCCATGATGGGTGACCCACTGAGAAGTTCTCGTCTGAGTTCTCAGAAATAAAATCATGAGGGCGTGGGAGGGGCCCAAAGAGGACAATATTGTACTAAAGCGGAGTCGAGCCCAGGATGTGGTGGACCCTGGTCTGAGATGTGACAGTGAGGGCTTATAGAAACATAATGTATTCCACTATCGGAGTCGAAGCCCATATTGAAAGTTATCAATTTGTTTTTGCTACAATGGATGTGATCGATATTAAGGTTTTACTAGTTTCTAAAAGTGGAATACGACTTGCTGAATGCACCCACCAATTTTCCAATGGCGGAAAGTACTACCCTTTGCTTCTAGGAAGTCAGCATATTGGCACTGGACCTTGAGTTGGAAGAGGTGTGGTGGCGCACGGTCCTTTTCTTTGAGTTGTTGAAATTCCCACCTGCCTCAACAAATTATGTCTCTTTCTTGCATGGACGGAGGTAGAGGTCGAGATTCCCATAGCACCACGACAATTCAAAGAGCGAACCAACTTCGTCTCTGAAATCAAGTGTTCCTCTAGACCCGTGTATCCTATCGACGGAAGGATGCTCAACGGACCAATCTTTAGATCTCTTTCTTGCCAATTGGCTTTTTCTTTGTGCGATTGTATACCCAAAACTCATTGAAAACTGAAAGCCGTAGAAAAGTGGAGAAAAAGAAAATCCAAACCTCAAAGTGTAATTGTATCAGTATCAATGTCTAACTCCATGTTGTTCGGTCATTTGAAATGCTATTATGGTTATATATGCACATTGCCATGCGTTCTTTTCTTCATCTTTTCAAATTTGAATAATCAACAAAGAATTAGAGTTTGAAAGTTTCCACTGATGCTGTCGAGATTAAAGATACATAGCAAATTGTATTCTTAAGAATTCACACTACAAGAAAAGTGGGCTCAAAACACAATTGATCTGTGTCCTTTTCATTTTCATTGAGCACAAATACATATCTGTGCGTGTTGAGTATCATTGAACACAAAACTATTTTATATGTGCTCTTTAAGCAAAAAGAACACTGGTTTGTGCCGAAAATGAAGTGTATTTGTGCCTACTTGCATGTGTCACCCTTATAAATGTTAGAAATAAGATTTGTTTATTAATTTATGAAAGCACAGTAAAAGATTTCATGCTCTCCGATGTAATATATTTAAATTAAAAGTAGGTTTTCGTGTCTATTGCTTTTACTTTTTCCTATTCTCAATTCATTTACATTTAGTTCACGCCTTTCCTCTCTCACCCCCTCTCTTAAACTCTACTCCTTTTCCTCCTTAGCAGTTTTCCTTTCTCCCCCATCCTCTCTCCCTCCTCTTTCATGCAACAAAGCCGTTGTCCACCTGTCACCAACGACAGTCTAATTATACCTCTAGAATCCTCTTGTCGACCTCTGTCTCTCTCTCTCCGACTCCCTTTCTCTCTCTACCTTCCTAGATTCGGTCTGTCTCTCTTCCTTTTCCCGATCTGGTGGTTTTTGATGAACCAATCCAAGGCATAACTCCCAGATTCGGACCATCATTATTCTCTACATTCCCAAATCCTAGATTCGGTCTCTCTCTCTAATTCTATCTTATTTGATTTGATTTTCAAAAAATATATAGATCTATTTGATTTTCTTTCCTACTATTGTCTTCTTCAAGCAACATTGATCTGGATAGTCAGAAAGATGTGGGCAAGCAAAAAAGGAGGGTCGCCGGAGGCCACCCTAGAAACCACCATTGGCATCTTCACCATCGAGGTAAATTCTCCTTTTTCCCAAACTTTCCCTTCAATTTTCTTTCACTTTCTCAGTAACCAAATGGACAATTCAATTTTCTTTCACTTTCACTGTGCAGGTTCACTTAAAACCTTAATATTTCATGTTCTTATTCTTGAGAGAACCGATATTCACTTAAAACCTTTATAATTTTAGTTTTATTTTAGTTGGGGATAGAACATGTAAAATTATAGTTGTTTTTATATATAATGGTTGTGAATATCTTTGTAAATTGTAACATTATAGATGCTTGTGGTTGTGGGCTGTTTTAATTTTATGAAAAAATAATTTTTTGTTTAGCCTCAAATCTCAGTTTGCAGGTGATTTCAGTTTTTAATTTTTTTTTTAAATAGTTGACATATTGGGCACAATAACAATAAATGTGCTAACATACATGGGTGGTAGCAGTCATTTGACAACTTTGTAAGAACTGGGCACAAAAGGACCTTTATTTGTGCTTACACTTTTCAGCAGAACATACCTTATTGTGCTCTTTGACAAATGGTGACGCCCATAGAGCGCACAGACAATATTTTAGTTGCTGCACTGTTGCTATTGGTTCATGGGCACAATTGTTGGTGCTCCTTGGCCTCAAAGGGCACATATAATTTATTGTGCGCAATGCCCATATTTATTGTAGGGTCAACGTGTGGTATATTTGGGTATATGTCTAATATGGACAACCAAAAGAGCAACACAGAAGGATTCGATATTAAAACAACTTTTTGTTTTCTTACAGTAATTTTTCATTTTATTTTCTTTTACAAATAAATATAGAGTAATCATATGTATATGATTTAATATTCAAGTAATGCGTACTAAATTTAATATATTGTTCACATATCTTTTCTAGATATGGAATAACTGGGAAGTAATGAGGAATGCAACATCCCTATATAACATGGTCAAAAAGTTTGTCAAAGATACTAAATAAGGAAGTTCAATTTTGGTAGAGGTCAATGCTTTTCCGCAACGAACAATTTCATCTTGTACTTGTGTGAGTATTTGGGAGACTGATTTGTCATTATCTTTGATCCCTCTCACTGAGAAAGAGAAACCATCTACCGCAAAATCATATGAATCTGTACATTGTTTTATTGCTCCGAAGCCCTTAACAATATTGTTGTCGGTGGTGTTGAGTGCATTGGTAAAGAAAACTTTGCTTTGTTGTGCATTTGTTAGTGTTAATTTAAGAATGGATGTGTCAAGATCTTTGAGATTAGATGCTGATCGAGTTGAAATATCTTTCCAAAGATTTTATGCATTGCTTGTAGTTGTAGCCAAATTGGTCTTGAGACTTCTAATTAATGGAGACGCTCGTGCATTTGCAAATGGTGTTGGAAAAGATGAGAGACATAAGAGCAAGGATGCAATGAAAGTTGCATATCCGATTGAGGACTCCATTGCTCAAGGTGTATGTTTCTTAAATTGATGCTAAAGTGATTATAAATTATTGGTTTGGTTTAAGCAATGGTTGAATGGAGATCATATTATAAACAACTCAAGGAGGGGGTATGGGTCTAAATTTAGGAGTGCAGAAGGTAAAGAAACCTATGTCTTTTGACGTGTTTAGTCTTCTGGTCCTCTAGTTTTTGTTTTTTCTCTTACGTACTAACTAATAACGCATTGGATGCAAACCACCAAACATTTTCTAGTTTAATTAACCAACTCATCCTTTCTAGAAACTCCAACATATCCAGAGGTGATGCATGCTTATGACAAGTAATTTTTTATTTTTTTTATTCCATTGCAATGATTAATTTAGCCATGATGGAGCTAAAAATAATCACAAGGCGATACGTGGATTTTTGGTAAAAATGACAAAGTTACCCTTGAGACACACCGGTTGTCTTACGCGCGAGCAGTGGACAATCATTCTTTCATCAAGCCAAGAGTGTCCAAAAAAGATAACTAATTCCAATTTATCTCATCTATCCTCATCTTAGATAATTACTTCATAACCTACAAATTATTCCATATAAATGAAGATTAATTGGCTAATTAATGGATTAATTCCTAATTAATCCATTAATCACCAATTAAATCACCCATTTTCACACAAAAAACCTCTAAGGGCCGGCCACCTCCATTCCCTATATATATGACCCTATTTTTACTAAAAAAAGGAGGTCCACATTCTTGCAAAACTCTCAAAAACTCTCCAAATACTTTTCTCTCTAAATTTTAACTTTGGCATCAGAGGTTCTTTGGCCAAAGCCCCCCATTCATCGTGGGCACGTGAGGCTCTTGGCCTTGACCTAAGGTGTTAATTGTTTTGTAGGTGCATTTTTGTCCAAGAAAAAGAAGGCGGAAATTTGCATCCACAACCATTTCATTTGTTTTTTTGACAAATTCATCTACATCCATATTTACTTATCAATATATATGTTGTTAGAAGAATCTAAAAAATTCAAATTGATAGTGTTAGAGGAGTATCTTTTAACCCATTTCGTCATGTTCGGTTAGCAATTTGGGAGGCTCGAGCCCTATTAAGCACGGTTGCGATAGGTGGCCTAGGGGCATGGGGACATGGATCCTTGACCCGGAAGTCCAACGCCTTGTTCGACCTTCGAAAAGTCTATCCAACCTAAGGGTTGTGGGTTATAACATTCAAACCTGAGCTTTGCGCCGTTCGAAGGAATAATGATTCGGAAATGAGTTGAGGGAGTATAATCAAGACATTTTGTGTTTGATTTCCAGAAACATTATGTTCACACCAATGCTTTAAACATCGCTAGACCATTATGGAGCGGCCGTTAGGTTCCTAACTGTTGAAATAGGTGCATATTTATACTTAAAATAAATAAATAAACTATACTTGTAATTGTAACATCCCACATCGCCAGAGGAGTGAATCATGTAAGCCTTATATGTATATTTCCACCTCTTCCTAGCACGAGGCCTTTTGGGAGCTCACTGGCTTCGGGTTCCATTGGAACTCCGAAGTTAAGCGAGTTCGCGCGAGAGCAATCCCATGATGACTGACCCACTGGGAAGTTCTTGTGTGAGTTCCTAGAAATAAAACCGTGAGGGCGTGGTCAGGGCCCAAAGCAGACAATATCGTGCTACGATGGAGTAGAGCCCAGGATGTGGTGGGGGCCCGGGCTGGGATGTGACAATTTGGTATCAGAGCCAATCCCTGATCGGGACCGCGCAAACGAGAACGTCGGGCCCATAAGGGGGGTGGATTGTAACATCCCACATCGCCCAGGGAAGTGGATTCTGTAAGCCTTATATGTATATTCTCATCTCTTCCTTGCACGAGGTCTTTTGGGAGCTCATTGTCTTTGAAAAATTGATAATGGGAGAAGAACTGACCATGGCAGCTTCGTATGCTTTGGTGGAGAAGCACACATTATGGGATGAGGCCAAGCAGTTTAACAAAAATTTGTCAGTAAAGAAGCATCCCTCAACTAGAGAAGACTCAACGCTCGAAACATTCACCAAGTTCACAGTTCCAATCGGCCAAATTCTAAGTAAGCTCAAGAACACCACCTATAAAGGGCGATCTTACCAGGCTGGATCAGAAAAAATATTGTGCATTCCATCAAGGACCAAACGACACTACCGACAACTGCCAAAAGTACCTTGAGAAGCTGACAAATGAGGGCCAGTGCGACGAGTATCATGACAAGTCAACGACATAGCCTACATAAGCAAAGGAAATCTCCATCACCCCCTGAACCCCGTTAGTGTTTTTCCAAATAAGTTTAGTAGCTTGACGAACAAGATCTCACAAGTCGAGGATTATCCAATTTGTTATGCAATTTCTACCTTCCAGCACAGTTGATCCATTTCTTTATTCTTAATGAAGATTCAAGAAGTTATTCATAAGCCTAGCTCAACTACTGTCTACAACAACTGCTCAAACCCTTATCTGGATCTGCTCTCCAGTGCGAGAGGATAAATTAATTACTCTCCAATGCGATAGGGGAAACTAATTCCCCAACACCCATCCGGGTTTGCTCTCCAGTGCAAGAGGATAAACTAATTCCCCGACACCCATCTGGGTTTGCTCTCCAGTGTGAGAGGATAAACTAATTGCTCTCCAATGTGAGAAGGTAAACTAATTGCTCTCCAATGCGATAGGGTAAACTAATTGCTCTTCAATGCTAGAGGGTGAACTAATTGCTCTCAAGTGCGAGAGGGTAAACTAATTCCCTAACACCCATCTGGGTAAGCTCTCCAGTACAAGAAGGCCACATAGCTCAAAAGATCGAATGCTTGAAGACTAACTAGGCATCAAATGGTCAAGGGGCAACAACCACTTTAGACTCAACAATCCGCTTATCCGACACTTCATCTTTAGTTGCTCCGATCTTGACAACTCTATCCACGGCAGCTGAAAAATCAATCTCAAATAGTTTCCTCATTTTTGGCAAGCAGCCCATGCCACGTCACTTCCTCGGCCTATGTCGAGCCAGTCCTTGGCTTCAGCCAAGCCGAGCAGCACAAGCAATGACCCCTACCACACCAACTCTTTGCCTCATACCAAGTCGACTCCTGGCCCCTGCCAGTCGACATGCCGCACCACCCCGACAGCTGTCCCGTGGCAATACCACCCAAGAAGAAAACAAGGAAAATTAATTTTTTCTTACATCGGTGCAGCGCGGAAAAGACAAAGAAATCAACGGAAGATGGTTCTTTGCGCGTGCAAGCAAAGAAGAGTGCTAGGGGAAGGGGAACAAATATCCTCTAGTTTTCTCTCTTTCTTGTAAGGATAAATAATTGCCCTCTGAAGTTGATTTAATCCCCTACTTAAGGAAGGCTTAAATAGGATTTGGAGCTGATTTATTTCCCTTTCCTAGAAGAATCTAATTCCATGTCCAAGTGAGAATCTGCATCAAAGCTGGAAATCTTTACACCTGTTACCCTTTCCTGCGAGCAGCCCAACATATATGGGGTATTTGTGGAGTAAAACATAATCAAGAAAGTTATGGAGGCGACATGTGTACTTTTGGGTGAAAAGGACAAAATTACCCTCAAGCTACACCGGAACTTCCACATGCAAGCAGCGGACAATCACGACTCAATCAATGTCAAAAGTGATCAAAATAGGTATTTATTCAAAATCTATTTCATTCATCCTCATCAAATCCTCCACACAAGGTAACCCTAATTTATTCATTCAAATTAGGATTAATTACCTAAATTAATTGATTATTTTCCTAATTACTTAATTAATTTTCTAATTAATTTCCTAATTGATTGCAACATATTATTTTGACATAATATCTTACAATTACACCCAAAAACCTCCATAAGTGGCTGGATCCCTTTTCTTCAAATAGGGGCCGGCAACACCCCTATAAATAGCTCCCATTTCTACCAAAAACCTAAGTTCATTCTTCTCCAAAAAATCTCTATACATTTTCTCTCTCAAATTCTAACTTTGGCATCAGAGGTTCTTTGGCCAAAGCCCCTATAGTGTGGTGGAACGCGGTTTTTTCTTTGAATTGTTCAAATTCCGCCTAAACAAATTCTATTTCATTCTTGCACGAATAGAGATGGAGGTCAAGATTCCACAGCACCACAACAATTCAATCAGCGAGCCAACTTCGTCTCTGAACTCAAGTCTTCACTTTCACCCGTGTATCCTATCAACGAAAGGGTGCTCGATGTGACCAAACTCATTGAAATTTGAAAGCAGAAGAAAAGTGGAGAAAAAGAAAATCCAAACCACAAAACTCAAAAGTGTAATTGTATCAGTATCAATGTGACTCCATGTTGTGCGATCATCGGAAATGCTATCATGGTTATATATATGCACATTGCCATACGTTTTTTTCTTCATCTATTCAAATTTGAATAATCAATAAAAGAATTATAGTTTGAAAGTTTCCACTTATGCTGTCAAGATTGAAGATGCATAGCAAATTGTGTTCTTAAGAATTCAACGTATAGTATATTTGGGTATGTGTGTAATATGGACAACCAAAAGAGCAACACAAAAGGATTCAGTATTCAAAACAACTTTTTGTTTTCTTACAGTAATTTTTCATTTTCTTTTCTTTGACAAATTAAATATAGAGTAATCATATGTATATTATTTAGTATTCAAGTAATGCGTACTAAATTTAATACATTATTCACGTATCCTTTCTAGATATGGAATAACTGGGAAATAATGAGGAATGCAACATCCCTATATAACATGGTCAAAAAGTTTGTCGAAGATACTAAATAAGGAAGTTCAATTTCGGTAGAGGTCAATGCTTTTCCGCAACGAACAATTTCATCTTGTACTTGTATGAGTATTTGGGAGACTGATTATCTTTCCAACTATTGTCTTCTTCAAGCTACATCGATCTAGATAGTCAGAAAGATATGGGCAAGCAAAAATGGCGGGTCGCCGGAGGCCACCCTAGAAACCACCATTGGCATCTTCACCATCAAGGTAAATTCTCCTTTTTCCCAAACTTTCCCTTCAATTTTCTTTCACTTTCTCGATAACCAAATGGACGATTAAATTTTCCTTCACTTTCACTGTGCAGGTTCACTTAAAACCTTAATATTTGATGTTCTTATTCTTGAGTGAACCGATATTCACTTAAAACCTTTATAATTTTAGTTGGGGATAGAACATGTAAAATTATAGTTGTTTTTATATATAATGGTTGTGAATATCTTTGTAAATTGTAATATTATAGATGCTTGTGGTTGTGGGCTGTTTTAATTTTATGAAAAAATAATTTTTTGTTTAGCCTCAAATCTCAATTTGCAGGTGATTTCAGTTTTTAATTTTTTTTTTAAATAGTTGACATATTGGGCACAATAACAATAAATGTGCTAACATACATGGGTGGTAACAGTCTTTTGACAACTTTGTAAGAACTGGGCACAAAAGGACCTTTATTTGTGCTTACACTTTTCAGCATAGCATACCTTATTGTGCTCTTTGACAAATGGTGATGCCCATAGAAGGCACAGACAATATTTTAGTTGTTGCACTGTTGCTATTGGTTCATGGGTGCAATTGTTGGTGCTCTTTGGCCTCAAAGGTCACATATAATTTATTCGTAGTGCCCATATTTATTGTAGGGTCAACGTGTAGTATATTTGGGTACATGTGTAGTATATATGGACAACCAAAATAACAACATAGAAGGATTCAATTTAAAACAATTTTTTTTTCTTACATTAATTTTTCATTCTTTTCTTTTCTTTTACAAATTAAACATACATTAATTATATGTATATTATTTAGTATTTAAGTAATGCGTACTGAATTTAATACATTGTTCACGTATCTTTTCTAGATATGGAATAACTGGGAAGTAATGAGGAATGCAACATCCCTATATAACATGGTCAAAAAGTTTGTCGAAGATACTAAATAAGGAAGTTCAATTTCGGTAGAGGTCAATGCCTTTTCGCAACGAACAATTTCATCTTGTACTTGTATGAGTATTTGGGAGACTGATTTGTCATTGTCTTTGATCCCTCTCACTGAGAAAGCGAAACCGTCTACCGCAAAATTATATGAATCTCCACATTGTTTTACTGCTCCAGAGCCCTTAACAATATTGTTGCCGGTGGTGTTGAGTTTATTGACAAAGAAAGGTTTGCTTTGTTGTGCATTTGTTAGTGCTAATTTAAGAATGGTTGTGTCAAGATCTTTGAGATTAGATGCTGACCGAGTTGGAATATATTTCCAAAGAGATTTTATGCATTGCTTGTAGTTGTAGCCAAATTGTTCTTGGGTTTGCTTGCAAACACTTCTAATTAATGGGGATGCTCGTGCATTTGAAAATGGTGTTGGAAACAATGAGAGACATAAGAGCAAGGATGCAATGAAAGTTGCATATCCGATTGAGGACTCCATTGCTCAAGGTGTATGTTTCTTAAATTGATGCTAAAGTGATTATAAATTATTCGTTTGGTTTAAGCAATGGATGAATGGAGATCGTATTATAAACAACTAAAGGAGCAGGTATGGAGATCGTCAAATCCTCCCCGCAAGGTAACCCTCAATAATTCATTCAAATTAGGATGAATTACCTAAATTAATTTCCTAATTGATTGCAAGATATTATTTTGACATAATATCTTGCAATTACACCCAAAAACCACCATAACTGGCCGATCCTTTTTTCTCCAAATAGGGGCCGACCACACCCCTATAAATAGCTCTCATTTCTCCCAAAAACCTAAGTTCATTCATCTCCAAAAATTCTTTAAACGCTTTCTTTCTCAAATACTAATGTTGGCATCGAAGGTTCTTCTGCCAAAGCCCATCCATTCATCGTGGCCGTGTAAGGCTCTTGGCCTTAACCTAAGGTGTTAATTGTTTTGCATGTGCATTTTCGTCCAAGAAGAATAAGGCGGAAATTTGCAACCACAAATTGGTGCTTTCATTGACAGTTTGATTCACACGCTTGAAGAAGATTCTCGCATTCAAGGTTTCTCATTTTTTGTTCATTCGTAGATTTTTCGTATGTTTTTATTCTTAGAATTTTTTCACATAAATTTTTTGTTGAATAAACTTAAAAGAAAAGTACAATGACAAGAAATTTGGAAACCACAACGAATGAAATTTCCTACGTTCAAAGATACGGATCAAGTGGTGGAGATTTTGATGTAGCCCCACCAGAAGGATCCATAAGGCTCAACGCGGCAGCAAGAAGAGCAATTTTGCCACAATGGAGCACCACCACCGTGGCAGCCATCAGTGGGGAGTGGGCCAGCTTCATGGCAGCAAACCATGGACTTATGCGCTGCCATTACAGCAGCCCAAACCCAAAACCAAGCCCAAGCTTAGGTGCTGGTTATAGCTGCGCAAGTAGCCTAATAGGCGGCCCAATCTACAGCCCACGTTGTAGGGCAGCCGATCCAACCATAGCGTGAGCAGGCCCAAACCGCTCCCCAAGCAGCACAGGCTCAAGGGGCATTGCAGGCACGAGTTGGGCTGACCATTCCCTCAGCCTAAATCCAATACGTTCCCTACACCGCACCCCGTCCACGTGCCTTGTATGTGGCACTGCTTACTTCCACTGCCGAACCAGCTCCCGTGGCTCACTTGGCGATCCCGATCGGTCCAAGACCGGTTCAACAGTCCCAGATTCAGATTTTTTGACCAATGATTGAACCGGGGACATTTTCATCCCATTTCTCCATATATTTGACAATTCCTAACTTAAATATTGTGCCTGGAGTCCATTACACTTTCGCTACTCAAGGTGACGCATACCGTCCAAGGTATTCCAACCCGAATGACGAACCACTCTTGTCACGGCAAGTTATAGAGTTGACAAGCACCCTCGCATAGTAGACGACCTTGGTGAATCAACTCTTACAATGTACCGAGATGCAACGTGCTCTAGACAAGGTGTCCCGAATCATGACAAGGGCAGACGACGAACCTCTCCAGCAGCGTCTCGGCAAATGGCCCATTAACCAGCCACGATCCAAGCATTCTAATAGTTTACTCTCCCGCCTGGATCCTCGAGATAGCGTATGCTCTCATCTTAGTAGGCCAATGAGTGTGCACTCCCGATTAAGTCTTCAGACTAACATACGTTCATGGTTAAGGCTACACTCCGATTATCAACTAGGACAACCTTAGCAAAGTGTTCATTCATAACTAGGCTCGTAAGGAGCATTCACCACCTCACATCGGAGTAGGTAGCATGGCGAATTGAGAGAAATAGTCACTCAATCCAGCTCAAGTTCAACGGTAGCCTGCAAACAGCCCGCTCACTTACCATGGACGTGCCACATGCACCGCAACCACGGCCTAGACGAGTCAAGCAAAGGGAAGAACAGCCTAGACTAATAGGTCACAATCGGGGGCAGTCAAAAGTTCCATTGCCCTAGCAGAGGCAAATTCAAGAAGAAGTTAAAAGGCTCTTGACTGAATGATTACGCGATTTCTAGCGCAACGAGGCTACTGACGATGCGCTTTGACGAGACATGACTAACATAAGCAGGTCACCATTCATGGATGAGATTGAGCAGACAAATCCACCTCGCGGGTTCACTATACCTCACTTCACTCTGTATAAGGGTGACAAAGATCCAGACCAACATCTCAAGCACTACCACAGTACCATGATCCTCTACAAGAACAACGACGCGCTTACGTGAAAAAGTTTTGCCACAACTCTACCAGGCGACGCGCAAGACTGGTTTAACACCCTGCTACGGTAGTCGATCCAGAGTTTCAATGAAATTTCCTTAGTTTTCACTAAGGAATATTCATCTAACCGCTCAATCAAAATGACATCTGATCATCTTTTTAGCATCGTAAAAGGCTATTGGGAAACAATTCGCGACTATGTCAAGAGGTTCAAAGAAGGCTAAGATTGTTGGTTGCAATGAAGACAAAGCAACAACAGCATTCAAAAATGGGCTTCCCACCGAACACTCTTTTTTCGAAAAATTGATCATGGGAGAAGAACAGACCCTGGTAGTCTAACAATAAAAGAATTATAGTTTGAAAGCTTCCACTAATGCTGTCAAGATTAAACATGCATAGCAAATTGTGTTCTTAAGAATTCAACGTGTGGTATATTTCGGTATATGTCTAATATGGACAACCAAAAGAGCAACACAGAAGGATTCAATATTAAAACAACTTTTTGTTTTCTTACAGTAATTTTTCATTTTATTTCCTTTTACAAATAAATATAGAGTAATCGTATGTATATGATTTAGTATTCAAGTAATGCGTACTAATACATTGTTCATGTATCTTTTCTAGATATGGAATAACTGGGAAGTAATGAGGAATGCAACATCCCTATAAAACATGGTCAAAAAGTTTGTCGAAGATACTAAATAAGGAAGTTCAATTTCGGTAGAGGTCAATGCTTTTCCGCAACGAACAATTTCGTCTTGTACTTGTGTGAGTATTTGGGAGACTGATTTGTCATTATCTTTGATCCCTCGCATTGAGAAAGCGAAACCGTCTACTGCAAAATCATATGAATCTGCACATTGTTTTACTTCTCCGGAGCCCTTAATAATATTGTTACCGGTGGTGTTGAGCGCATTGACAAAGAAAGCTTTGCTTTGTTGTGCATTTGTTAGTGCTAATTTAAGAATGGCTGTGTCAAGATCTTTGAGATTAGATGCTGATCGAGTTGGAATATCTTTCCAAAGAGATTTTACGCATTGCTTGTAGTTGTAGCCGAATTGGTCTTGGGTTTGCTTGCAAACGCTTCTAATTAATGAAGACGCTCTTGCATTTGCAAATGGTGTTGGAGACGATGAAAGACAAAAGAGCAATGATGCAATGAAAGTTGCATATCCGATTGAGGAGTCCATTTCTCAAGGTGTATGTTTCTCAAATTGATGAAGTGATTACAAATATTTGTTTGATTTATGGAATGGATGAATGGAGATCATCTTTATAAACAACTCAAGGAGCAGGTATGGATCTAAATTTAGGAGTGTAGAAGGTAAAGAAACCCATTTCTTTTGACTTTAGTTTTCTGGTCCTTTAGTTTTTGTTTTTTCTTTAACGTACTAACTGATAACACACTGGATGCAAACACTAACATATTCTAGTTTAATTAACCAACTCCTCATTTCTAGAAACTCCAACATAACCAAAAGTGATGCATGCTTATCAAAAGGATTTTTTCATTACATCGCAAGGATTAATTTAAGTCATTTCATTTGTCTTTTTATAGATTCATTTACATCCATATTTACTTATCAATATATATGATGTTAAAAGAATCTAAAAAATTCAAATTGATAGTATTAGAGGAGTTTCTTTTAGCCCATGAATGTGAGGACATGGACCCCTAACCTGGAAGTCCAGCGCCTTATCCAGCCTCTGGAAAGTTTATAGAACCTTAAAGTTGTGGATTATAACATCCAAACTTGGGCATTACACCATTCGAAGGAATAATCAAAAGGGCATTTTGATAATCAGCTAAGGGAGCATAATCAAGAAATTTTCTGTTTGATTTCCAAACATATTCTGTTCACACCAATGTGTTAAATATCGCTAGTTCGTTATCGTGCGGCGGCTAGGGTTCTAACTAGTGGCCTAAGGTTTTTTTTTTATCTTAATTAAATTTATTATATGACATACAAATAAGTTCATATATATATATATATTTAAAAAATTGAATAAGAAAAAATTATAATTGTAATGGGGAAACTTAAAATGAAACATATAAATATAAATAAACTATATAAAGTACTACAATTTATTGAAAACATCAAAGAACTATCGCAAAGAGAGACGACCACATCGCATTCTTGGTTTCCTTTTTTTGTCTGGGAAAAGGTGAGTCAAGACTCAAAGTTAATTAAAACAAAACTAACACTTATTCTGCCTAGACCCACGTTGATGCCATTCTTGATTTTCTAACCGTTTAGTAATTAATCATGGTGCTAGCTAGCTATCTAGACTGCTTTTTAGAACATCGATTCATACTGCTTTCACCATCTATCCTTCGCCTATCTTCATTGATCTTCAGATCACATATTTTTCATCAATCTATATAATTAAAAATAAAATTAAAAACTTAAAACGAATTGGTTATCAAACTAGCTCTTAAGTTTTAATTTTGTACCAAAATGTAGTGAGGGCTTATAGAAACCTAATGTATTCCACTATCGGAGTCGAAGCCCATATTGAAAGTTATCAATTTGTTTTTGCTACAACAATTGTGATTGATATTAAAGTTTTACTAGTCTCTAAAAGTGGAATACGACTTGCTGGAATGCACCCACCAGTTTTCCAATGGCAGAAAGTACTACCCTTCGCTTCTAAGAAGTCAACATATTGGCATCGGACCTTGAGTTGGAAGTGGTGTGGTGGTGTGGTGGTGCGCGGTCCTTTTCTTTGAGTTGTTGAAATTCCCACCTGCCTCAAAAAATTATGTCTCTTTCTTGCACGGACGAAGATGGAGGTCGAGACTCCCACAGCACCACAACAATTCAATGAGAAAACCAACTTCGTCTCTGAAATCAAGTTTTCCTTTTGACCCGTGTATCCTATCAACGGAAGGGTGCTCAACGGACCAATCTTTAGATCTCTTTCATGCCAATTGGCTTTTTCTGTGTGATTGTATACCCAAAACTCATTGAAAACTGTAAGCAGTAAAAAAGTGGAGAAAAAGAAAATCCAAACCTCAAAACTCAATAGTGTAATTGTATCAGTATCAATATGACTCCATTTTGTGTGGTCATTTGAAATGCTATTATGGTTATATACGCACATTGCCATGCGTTCTTTTCTTCATCTTTTCAAATTTGAATAATCAACAAAGAATTATAGTTTGAAAGTTTCCACAGATGCTATCAAGATTAAAGATGCATAGCAAATTTTGTTCTTAAGAATTCAACGTGTATTATATCTGGGTATATGTGTAGTATATATGGAAAACCAAAATAACAACATAGAGGGATTCAATATAAAACAATTTTTTGTTTTCTTACATTAATTTTTCATTCTTTTCTTTTCTTTTACAAATTAAACATACATTAATTATATGTATATTATTTAGTATTTAAGTAATGCGTACTAAATTTAATACATTGTTCACGTATCTTTTCTAGATATGGAATAACTGGGAAGTAATGAGGAATGCAACATCCCTATAACATGGTCCAAAAGTTTGTCGAAGATACTAAATAAGGAAGTTCAATTTCGGTAGAGGTCAATGCCTTTTCGCAATGAACAATTTCATCTTGTACTTGTGTGAGTATTTGGGAGACTGATTTGTCATTATCTTTGATCCCTCTCACTGAGAAAGCGAAACCGTCTACCGCAAAATCATATGAATCTGCACATTATTTTACTGCTCCAGAGCCCTTAACAATATTGTTGCCGGTGGTGTTGAGTGCATTGATAAAGAAAGCTTTGCTTTGTTGTGCATTTGTTAGGGCTAATTTAAGAATGGCTGTGTCATGATCTTTGAGATTAGATGCTGATCGAGTTGAAATATCTTTCCAAAGAGATTTTATGCATTGCTTGTAGTTGTAGCCAAATTGGTCTTGAGTTTACTTGCAAACACTTCTAATTAATGGAGACGCTCGTGCATTTGCAAATGGTGTTGGAAACGATGAGAGAACTCCATTGCTCAAGGTGTATTTGCAAAGGACGCAATGAAAGTTGCATATCCGATTGAGGACTCCATTGCTCAAGGTGTATGTTTCTTAAATTGATGCTAAAGTGATTATAAATTATTTGTTTGGTTTAAGCAATGGATGAATGGAGATCGTATTATAAACAACTCAAGGAGGGGGTATGGGTCTAAATTTAGGAGTGCAGAAGGTAAAGAAACCTATGTCTTTTGACGTGTTTAGTTTTCGGATCCTTTAGTTTTTGTTTTTTCTCTTACGTACTAACTAATAACGCATTGGATGCAAACCACCAAACCTATTCCAGTTTAATTAACCAACTCATCCTTTCTAGAAACTCCAACATATCCAGAGGTGATGCATGCTTATGAAAAGTAATTTTTTATTTTTTTTATTCCATTGCAATGATTAATTTAGCCATTGTGGAGCCAAAAATAATCACAAGGCGACACGTGAATTTTTGGTTAAAATGACAAAGTTACCCTTGAGACACACAGGTTGTCTTACGCGCGAGCAGTGGACAATCATTCTTTAATTAAGCCAAGAATGTCCAAAAAAGGTAACCAATTCCAATTTATCTCATCTATCCTCATCTTAGATAATTACTTCATAACCTACAAATTATTCCATATAAATGAAGATTAATTGGCTAATTAAATTAATCCATTAATCACCAATTAAATCACCCATTTTCACACAAAAAGCCTCTAAGGGCCGGCCACCTCCATTCCCTATATATATGACCCTATTTTTACTAAAAAAAGGAGGTCCACACTCTTGCAAAACTCCCAAAAACTCTCCAAATACTTTTCCCTCTAAATTTTAACTTTGGCATCGGAGGTTCTTCGGCCAAAGCTCCCCCATTCATCGTGGGCGCGTGAGGCTCTTGGCCTTGACCTAAGGTGTTAATTGTTTTGTAGGTGCAATTTTGTCCAAGAAAAAGAAGGCGGAAATTTGCATCCACAACCATTTCATTTGTTTTTTTGACAAATTCTTCTACATCCATATTTACTTATCAATATATATGTTGTTAGAAGAATCTAAAAAATTCAAATTGATAGTGTTAGAGGAGTATCTTTTAACCCATTTCGTCATGTTCGGTTAGCAATTTGGGAGGCTTGAGCCCTATTAAGCACGGTTGCGATAGGCGGCCTAAGGGCATGGGGACATGGATCCTTGACCCGGAAGTCCAATGCCTTGTTCGACCTTTGAAAAGTTTATCCAACCTAAAGGTTGTGGGTTATAACATTCAAATCTGAGCTTTGCGCCATTCCAAGGAATAATGATTCGAAAATGAGTTGAGGGAGTATAATCAAGACATTTTGTGTTTGATTTCCAGAAACATTCTGTTCACACGAATGCTTTAAACATTGCTAGACCGTTATCGAGCGGCCGTTAGTGTCCTAACTGTTGACCTAGGTTTTTTTTTTTTTTTTTTTAATATCGTTATTAGATTTATTATATGACATAAAAATAGGTGCATATTTATACTTAAAATAAATAAATAAACTATACTTGTAATTGTAACATCCCACATCGCCCAGATGAGTGAATTATGAAGCCTTATATGTATATTTCCACCTCTTCCTAGCACGAGGCCTTTTGGGAGCTCACTGGCTTCGGGTTCCATCGGAACTCCGAAGTTAAGCGAGTTTGCGCGAGAGCAATCCCATGATGGCTGACCCACTGGGAAGTTCTTGTGTGAGCTCCTAGAAATAAAACCATGAGGGCGTGGTCGAGGCCCAAAGCGGACAATATCGTGCTACAGCGGAGTAGAGCCCAGGATGTGGTGGGGGCCCGGGCTGGGATGTGACAATTTGGTATCAGAGCCAATCCCTGGCCGGGAGTGTGCAGATAAGGCCGTCATGCTCGTCAGGTGGGTGGATTGTAACATCCCACATTGCCCAGGGGAATGGATCCTATAAGCCTTATATGTATATTCCCATCTCTTCCTAGCACGTGGCCTTTTGGGAGCTAACTGTCTTCGGGTTTCATCGGAACTCAGAAGTTAAGCGAGTTCGCGCGAGAGCAATCTCATGATGGGTGACCCACTGGGAAGTTCTCGTGTGAGTTCCTAGAAATAAAACCATGAGGGCAAAGCAGGCAGTATCGTGCTACGGCGGAATCGAGCCCGGAATGTGGTGGGAGCCCGGGCCGGGATGTGACATAATGGAGAAACTTAAAATGCAAAAAATAAATGTAAATAAATTATAAAGTACTACAAATTATTGAAAATATCAAAGAATTCTCGCAAACAGAGACGGACATATCGCCTTGGATGCAAACCACCAAACCTATTCTAGTTTAATTTGTTTTGAACTGAAACCAGCTTCTCCTATCTAGAACATGACAAAAAAGTCGTCCCTCTGAAACTCCAGGCACAGCCCAGGCAAACAATCCTTATGTCCATTATTCGCCTGTTCTGGTGACATCGAATTCTTCTACCAAGCGTTAGTGTTTTTGTTGTTCCCTTGTTTCTTTACGCAGTTCTCTTAAGAATCAATCCTTCGATTATAATAATGATCTTTAGCTAGCCTTAATTTAACTGATAAAGAAATTTCTTTTGGGAAACTTTTGTGCTCTAGTTTTATCCATACTTATAAAAGTACCAAATTTTAAATTTTAGTGCTACTTGACTTTGAAAACTTTTCAATTATAGTTTGATATATGTGAATCTCACGCAAATAATGTGGAGTAAAAAATAATCAAGAAAATTATGGAGGCGACACGTGTACTTTTGGGTGAAAGTGATAAAATTACCCTCGAGCTACACCGGAACTTCCACGCGCAAGTAGCGGACCATAATGACTCAATCAAGGTCAATAGTGATCAAAATACATATTTATTCAAAATCTATTTCATCCATTCTCATCAAATCCTCCCCACAAGGTAACCCTCAGTTATTCATTCAAATTAGGATTAATTACCTAAATTAATTGATTGCAAGATATTATTTTGACATAATATCTTGCAATTACATCCAAAAACCACCATAAGTGGCCAGACCCCTTTTCTCCAAATAGGTGTTGGCCACTCTCCTATAAATAGCTCTCATTTCTCCCAAAAACCTAAGTTCATTCTTCTCCAAAAATTCTCTAAACACTTTCTTTCTCAAATTCTAACTTTGGCATCAGAGGTTCTTCGGCCAAAGCCCCCCCCCCCAAATTCATCGTGGGCGTGTGAGGCTCTTGGCCTTGACTTAGCCCTAGTTTGGGAGTGAGGTGCTTAAAAAAAAAGCATCCATGAAAAAAAGCTGTGAGGGTTTTAGGTGTTTGGTAAACTGAAAAAAAGGGCATATTTTGGAAGCTGCTGTGAGAATAAGCTGAAATCAAAGGAAAAAACTGAAGCTGCTATTTGCAGCTTTGGAAAACTGGCTTTTTTTCAAAGCACATCGAGCTACAATGCTCCTTTAATGAAAAGACCCACTATCAGACTGCATTTTTTTCCAAAAGCACTTTTACAAAAAAGTTTACCAAACACTCTGCTGCTTTATTTCACAGCCGCTTATTCTCACAGCACAGCCGCTTATTCTCGCAGCAGCTTTTTTTCAAAGCACAGCAATACCAAACCAGCCCTTAAAGTGTTAATTGTTTTGCAGGTGCATTTTCGTCCAAGAAGAACAAGGCGAAAATTTGCAACCATAAATTGGTGCTTTCATTGAGAGTTTGATTCACACACTCGAAGAAGACTCTCGCATTCAAGGTTTCTCATTTTTTTGTTCATTCGTAGATTTTTTGGTACGTTCTTATTCCTAGAATTTTTTCATATAAAAAATTCTTTGAATAAACGTAAAAGAAAAGTACAATGACAAGAAATTTGGAAACCACAATGAACGAAACTTCTTACGTTCAAAGATTCGGATCAAATGATGGAGATTGCGATGTAGCCCCACCACGACGATCCACAAGGCTCAATGCGATGGCAAAGGGAGCAACTTTGCCAACACGAAGCACCACCACTATGGTAGCTTCGGGGACCACCGTGGCAGTGAGGAGTGGGCCAGCTCGATGGCAGTAGACCATAGCCTTTTGCGCTGCCACTACAGCAGCCCAAACCCAGGACCAAGCCCAGGCATAGGCGCTAGCAGCAGCTGCACAAGTACCTCAGCAGGTGGCCCAATCTGCAGACCATGTTGCAGGGCAACCAAGCCATGCCCAACACGAGCAAGCCCAAGACGCATTGCAGGCC
The DNA here is from genome assembly GCF_042453785.1 of Malus domestica. Taxonomy (NCBI): domain Eukaryota; kingdom Viridiplantae; phylum Streptophyta; class Magnoliopsida; order Rosales; family Rosaceae; genus Malus; species Malus domestica. The sequence continues at coordinate 6,357,473 of NC_091663.1, read as the reverse complement.
TGAGCTGCGCTGACCATTCCCTTGGCCCAAATCTAATGTGCTTTCAGCGCCGTACCGCACCCACGCACCCCGCACATGGCACGACTCACTTCAGAGATCCAACCCACTCCCGTGGCTCACTTGGTTATCCTGACTAGTCCAAGATTGGTTCAACAATCCTGGATTCAGATTTCTGGACCAACGATTAAACTGGAGACATTTCACCCCATTTCTTCGCAGATTTGACATTTCCCAACTCAAATCTTGCGCCCGAAGTCCACTTCACTTCCGCTACTTAAGGAGACGCATACCGTCTAAGCTCTTCCAACCCGAATGATGAACCACACTTGTCTCGACATGTAAAAGAGTTGACAAGCGTCCTCGCACAGCAGACAACTTTGGTGAATCAGCTCTTGCAATGCACCAAAATGCAACGTGCTATAAACGAGGTTTTTCGAAGCATAACAAGGGCAAACGACGAACCTCTCCAGCAGTGTCCAGGTAAACGGCCTCTCAACCAGCCACGATCTAGGCGTTTTAGCAGTTGACACTCTCGCATGGATCATTGAGATAACGTATACTCTTATCTTAGCAAGCGGATGAGCGTGCACTCCCAATCAAGCCCACGAATAAGCATACATTCACGGTTGAAGCCACACTCCGATTATCAACATGGACAACCTTCCAGGCGAAGTGTTTATTCACAACTAGGCTCACAAAGAGCATTCTTCACCTCACATTGGAGTAGGCAGCACAACGGATGGAGAGAAGTAGTCATTCAATCTGGCTCAAGTTCAACCGGTAGCCTGCAATTAACTCGCTTGCTTGCCAGGGACGTGCCACATACACCGCAGCCACGACATAGACGAGTCGAGCATAAGGAAGAATGGCTTAAACCAATAGGTCACGACTAGGGGTAGCCGAAATTTCCACTGCCCCAGCAGAGGCAAATTCAAGAAGAAGTTGAGAAGCTCCAGACTGAATGATTACGCGATTTCCAGTGCAACGGGGCTACTGACGATGCATTTCAACGAAACATGACTAACATAAGCAGGTCACCATTCACGGATAAGATTGAATAGACAGATCCACCTCGCGGGTTCACTATGCCTCACTTTTGTACAAATGTTTTGCAACAACTCTACAAGGCGAGGTGTAAGACTGGTTTCACACACTGCCACCACAGTCGATTCGGAGTTTCAACGAACTTTCCTTAGTTTTCACTAAGGAATATTCGTCTAACCGCTCAATCAAAAGGACATCCGATCATCTTTTCAGCATCGTAGAAGGCCATTGGGAAACAATTCGCGACTATATCAAGAGGTTCAAAGCGGAGAATGCCAAGATTGTTGGCTATATCTAAGGCATAGCAACGACAACATTCAAAAACGGGCTTCTCACCGAACACCTTTTATTCGAAAAATTGATCATGGGAGAAGAACTGACCATGGCAGCTTCGTATGCTTTGGTGGAGAAGCACGCATTATGGGATGAGGCCAAGCAGTCTAACAAAAATGAGTCAGTAAAGAAGCATCCCTCAACCAGAAAAGACTCAGCGCTCGAAACATTCACCAAGTTCACAGTTCCAATCGGCCAAATTCTAAGTAAGCTCAAGAACACCACCTATGAAGGGTGATCTTACCAGGCTGGATCAAACAAAATATTATGCATTCCATCAAGGACCAAACGACATTACCAACAGCTGCTAGAAGTGGAAGCAGTACCTTGAGAAGCTGACAAATGAAGGCTAGTGCGACGAGTATCTTGACAGGTCAACGACACAGCCTACATAAGCAAAGGAAATCTCCATCACCCTCTGAACCCCGTTAGTGTTTTTCCAAATAAGTTTAGTAGCTTGACGAACAAGACCTCATAAGTCGAGGAATATCCAATTTGTTATGCAATTTCTACCTTCCAGCAAGGTTGATCCATTTCTTTATTCTTAATGAAGATTCAAGAAGTTATTCATAAAGCATGGCTCAACTACTGTCTACAACAACTGCTCAAACCCTTATCTGGATATGCTCTCCAGTGCGAGAGGATAAATTAATTACTCTCCAATACGAGAAGGGAAACTAATTCCCCGACACCCATCTGGGTTCGCTCTCCAGTGCGAGAGGATAAACTAATACCCCGACACCCATCTAGGTTTACTCTCCAGTGCGAGAGGATAAACTAATTGCTCTCCAATGTGAGAATGTAAACTAATTGCTCTCCAGTACGAGAGGGTAAACTAATTGTTCTTCAATGCTAGAGGGTGAACTAATTGCTCTCCAGTGCGAGAGGGTAAACTAATTCCCCGACACCAATCTGGGTAAGCTCTCCAGTGTGAGAAGGTCACATAGCTCAAAAGATCGAATGCTTGAAGACTAACTAGGCATCAAATGGTCAGGGGGCAACAACCACTTTAGACTCAACAGTTCGCTTATCCGACACTTCATCTTTAGTGGCTCCGATCTTGACAACTCCATCATTGACTGCTCCATCTACGGCAGCTGAAAAATCAAACTCAAACAGTTTCCTCATTTTTGGCAAGCAGCCCATGCCACGCAACTTCCTCGGCCCATGTCGAGCCAGTCCTTGGCTTCAGCCAAGCCGAGCAGCACAAGCAATGACCCCTACCACACCACCTTTTTGCCCTATGCCAAGTCGACTCCTGGCCCCTGCCAGCCAACGTGTCGCACCACCCCGACAGCTGTCCCGTGGCAACACCACCCAAGAAGAAAACAAGGAAAATTAGGTTTTTCTTACATCGGTGCAGCGCAGAGAAGACAAATAAATCAACAGAAGACGGTTCTTTGCACGTGCAAGCAACGAAGAGTGCTAGGGGAAGGGGAACAAATATCCTCTAGTTTTCTCTCTTTCTTGTAGGGATAAATAATTGCCCTCTGAAGTTGATTTAATCCCCTACTTAAGGTAGGCTTAAATAGGCTTTGGAGGCAATTTATTTCCCTTTCCTAGAAGAATCTAATTCCAAGTCCAAGTGAGAATCTGCATCAAAGCTGGTGATCTCTACACCTGTTGCCCTTTCCTACGAGCAGCCCAGCAGATGTGGAGTAAAAAATAATCAAGAAAGTTATGAAGGCGACACGTGTACTTTTGGGTGAAAATGACAAAATTACCCTCAAGCTACACCGGAACTTCCACACACAAGTAACGGATAATCACGACTCAATCAAGGTCAAAAGTGATCAATATAGGTATTTATTCAAAATCTATTTCTTTCATCCTCATCAAATCCTCCACACAAGGTAACCCTCATTTATTCATTCAAATTAGGATTAATTACCTAAATTAATTGATTAATTTCCTAATTAATTAATTAATTTTCTAATTAATTTCCTAATTGATTGCAACATATTATTTTGACATAATATCTTACAATTACACCAAAAAACCACTATATGTGGCCGGATCCCTTTTCTCCAAATAGGGGCCGACCACACCCCTATAAATAGCTCCCATTTCCGCCAAAAACCTAAGTTCTTTCTTTTCCAAAAAAATCTCTATACACTTTCTCTCTCAAATTCTAACTTTGGCATCAGAGGTTCTTTGGCCAAAGCCCCTATAGTGTGGTGGAACGCGGTTTTTCCTTTGAATTGTTCAAATTCCGCCTCAACAATTTCTATTTCTTTCTTGAACAAATAGAGATGGAGGTCGAGATTCCATAGCACCACAACAATTTAATGAGCAAGCCAACTTCGTCTCTGAACTCAAGTCTTCACTTTCACCCGTGTATCCTATCAACAGAAGCGTGCTCGACGTGACCAAACTCATTGAAATTTGAAAGCAGAAGAAAAGTGGAGAAAAAGATAATCCAAACCACAAAACTCAAAAGTGTAATTGTATCAGTATCAATGTGACTCCATGTTGTGCGGTCATCGGAAATGCTAACATGGTTATATATGCACATTGCCATGCGTTTTTTTCTTCATCTATTCAAATTTGAACAATCAATAAAAGAATTATAGTTTGAAAGTTTCCACTTATGCTATCAAGATTGAAGATGCATAGCAAATTGTGTTCTTAAGAATTCAACGTATAGTATATTTGGGTATGTGTGTAATATGGACAACCAAAAGAGCAACACAGAAGGATTCAATATTAAAACAACTTTTTGTTTTCTTACAGTAATTTTTCATTTTCTTTTCTTTTACAAATTAAAGATAGAGTAATCATATGTATATTATTTAGTATTCAAGTAATGCGTACTAAATTTAATACATTGTTCACATATCTTTTCTAGATATGGAATAACTGGGAAGTAATGAGGAATGCAACATCCCTATATAACATGGTCAAAAAGTTTGTCGAAGATACTAAATAAGGAAGTTCAATTTCGGTAGAGGTCAATGCTTTTCCGCAACGAACAATTTCGTCTTGTACTTGTGTGAGTATTTGGGAGACCGATTGGTCAATATCTTTGATCCCTCGTATTGAGAAAGCGAAACCATCTACTGCAAAATCATATGAATCTGCACATTGTTTTACTGCTTCGGAGCCCTTAACAATATTGTTGTCGGTGGTGTTGAGGGCATTGACAAAGAAAGCTTTGCTTTGTTGTGCGTTTGTTAGTGCTAATTTAAGAATGGCTGTGTCAAGATCTTTGAGATTAGATGCTGATCGAGTTGGAATATCTTTCCAAAGAGATTTTACACATTGCTTGTAGTTGTAGCCGAATTGGTCTTGGGTTTGCTTGCAAACGCTTCTAATTAATGGAGACGCTCTTGCATTTGCAAATGGTGTTGGAGACGATGAAAGACATAAGAGCAATGATGCAATGAAAGTTGCATATCCGATTGAGGAGTCCATTTCTCAAGGTGTATGTTTCTTAAATTGAAGAAGTGATTACAAATATTTGTTTGATTTATGGAATGGATGAACGGAGATCATATTTATAAACAACACAAGGAGCGGGAATGGGTCTAAATTTAGGGGTGTAGAAGGTAAAGAAACCCATTTCTTTTTATGTGACTAGTTTTTATTTTTTCTTTAACGTACTAACTAATAACACACTGGATGCAAACCAACTAACCTTTTCTAGTTTAATTAACCAACTCCTCATTTCTAGAAACTCCAACATAACCAAAAGTGATGCATGCTTATCAAAAGGAATTTTTCATTACATCGCAAGGATTAATTTAAATCATTTCATTTGTTTTTTAACTGATTCATTTACATCCATATTTACTTATCAATATATATGATGTTAGAAGAATCTAAAAAATTCAGATTGATAGTATTAAAGGAGTTTCTTTTAGCCCATTTCGTCGTGTTTGGTTAGTAGCTTAGAAGGATCGAACCCTATTAAGCGAGGTTACGATAGGCGGCCTATGAGCGTGGGGACATGGACCCCTAACCTAGAACTCTAGCGCCTCATCCGGCCTCCGGAAAGTTTATGGAACCTAAGGGTTGTGGATTATAACATCCAAACTTTGGCTTTACACCATTCGAAGGAATAATCAAAATGGCGTTCTGATAATCAGTTGAGGGAGCATAATAAAAAAATTTGTGTTTGATTTCCAGACATATTCCGTTCACACCAATGTTTTAAATATCGCTAGATCGTTATCGAGCGGCAGGTAGGGTTCTAACTAGTTGCCTAAGGTTTTCTTTTATCTTAATTAAATTTATTATATGACATACAAATAACTGCATATATATTTAAAAAAATTATAATTGTAATGGGAAAACTTAAAATGAAAAATATAAATATAAATAAATTATATAAAGTACTACAATTTATTGAAAACATCAAAGAACTATCGCAAAAAGAGACGACCACATTGCATTTTTGGTTTCCTTTTTCTGTCAGGGAAAGGGTGAGTCAAGACTCAAAGTTAATTAAAAAAAACAAAACAAACACTTATTCTGCCTAAACCCGCGTAGATGCCATACTTGATTTTCTAACCATTTAGTAATTAATCGTGGTGCTGGATAGCTGTCTAGACTACTTTTTAGAACATCGATTCACACTGCTTTCACCATCTATCCTTCGCCTATCTTCATTGATCTTCATATCACATATTTTTCATCAATCTATATAATTAAAAATAAAATTAAAAACTTAAGACGAATTGGTTATCAAACTAGCTCTTAAGTTTTAATTTTGTACCAAAATGTATTGAGGGCTTATAGAAACCTAATGTAACTATCAGAGTTGAAGCCCATATTGAAAGTTATCAATTTGGTTTTGCTACAACAGATGTGATCGATATTAAAGTTTTACTAATCTCTAAAACTGGAATATGACTTGTTGGAATGCACCCACCAGTTTTCCAATGGCGGAAAGTACTACCCTTCGCTTCTAGGAAGTTAGCATATTGCCACCGGACCTTGAGTTAGAAGTGGTGTGGTTGTGCGCAGTCATTTTCTTTGAGTTATTGAAATTCCCACCTGCCTCAACATATCATGTCGCTTTCCTGCACGGACGGAGATGGAGGTCGAGATTCCCACAGCACCACGACAATTCATTGAGCGAACCAACTTCGTCTTTGAAATCAAGTCTTCCTTTTGACCCCTGTATCCTATCAACGGAAGGGTGCTCAACGGACCAATCTTTAGATCTCTTTCTTGCCAATTGGCTTTTTCTTTGTGAGATTGTATACCTAAAACTCATTGAAAACTGAAAGCAGTAGAAAAGTGGAGAGAAAGAAAATCCAAACCTCAAAGTGTAATTATATCAGTATCAATGTGGCTCCATGTTGTGCGGTCATTTGAAATGCTATTATGGTTATATATGCACATTGCCATGCGTTCTTTTCTTCATCTTTTCAAATTTAAATAATCAACAAAGAATTAGAGTTTGAAAGTTTCCACTGATGCTGTCAAGATTAAAGATACATAGCAAATTGTGTTCTTAAGAATTCACACTACAAGAAAAGTGGGCTAAGAACACAATTGATATGTGTCCTTTTCATTTTCATTGAGCACCAATACATATCTGTGCGTGTTGAGTATCTTTGAACACAAAACTATTTTATATGTGCTCTCGAAGCAAAAAGAACACTGGTTTGTGCCGAAAATTAAGTGTATTTGTGCCTCCTTGCATGTGTCACCCTTATAAATGTTAGAAATAAGATTTGTTTATTAATTTAAGAAAGCACAATAAAAGATTTCGTGCACAATAAAAGATTTTCGTGTCCATTGCTTTTACTTTTTCCCATTCTCAATTCCTTTACATTTAGTTCACGCCTTTCCTCTCTCACCCCCTCTCTTAAACTCTACTCCTTGTCCTCCTCAGCAGTCTTCCTTTCTCCCCCATCCTCTCTATCCTTCCTCTTTCATGCAACAAAGTCGTTGTCCACCCGTCACCAACGACCGTCTAATTATACACCTCTAGAATCCTCTTGTCGACCTCTGTCTCTCTCTCCGACTCCCTTTCTCTCTCTACCTTCCTAGATTCAGTCCGTCTCTCCTTCTTTTCCCGATCTGGTGGTTTTTGATGAACCAATCCAAGGCATAACTCCCAGATTCGGACCATCTTTATTCTCTACATTCCCAATTCCTAGAATCGGTCTCTCTCTCTCTCTCTCTAATTCTCTCTTATTTGATTTGATTTTCAAAAAATATATAGATCTATTTGATTTTCTTTCCAACTATTGTCTTCTTCAAGCTACATCGATCTAGATAGTCAGAAAGATATGGGCAAGCAAAAATGGCGGGTCGCCGGAGGCCACCCTAGAAACAACCATTGGCATCTTCACCATCAAGGTAAATTCTCCTTTTTCCCAAACTTTCCCTTCAATTTTCTTTCACTTTCTCAGTAACCAAATGGACGATTCAATTTTCTTTCACTTTCACTGTGCAGGTTCACTTAAAACCTTAATATTTGATGTTCTTATTCTTGAGAGAACCGATATTCACTTAAAACCTTTATAATTTTAGTTGGGGATAGAACATGTAAAATTATAGTTGTTTTTATATATAATGGTTGTGAATATCTTTGTAAATTGTAATATTATAGATGCTTGTGGTTGTGGGCTGTTTTAATTTTATGAAAAAATAATTTTTTGTTTAGCCTCAAATCTCAATTTGTAAGTGATTTGAGTTTTTAATTTTTTTTTTGAATAGTTGACATATTAGGCACAATAACAATAAATGTGCTAACATACATGGGTGGCAGCAGTCATTTGACAACTTTGTAAGAACTGGGCACAAAAGGACCTTTATTTGTGCTTACACTTTTCAGCATAGCATACCTTATTGTGCTCTTTGACAAATGGTAACGCCCATAGAAGGCACAGACAATATTTTAGTTGTTGCATTGTTGCTATTGGTTCATGGGCGCAATTGTTGGTGCTCTTTGGCCTCAAAGGTCACATATAATTTATTCGCATTGCCCATATTTATTGTAGAATCAACGTGTAGTATATCTGGATACATGTGTAGTATATATGGACAACCAAAATAACAACATAGAAGGATTCAATTTAAAACAAATATTTTTTCTTACATTAATTTTTCATTCTTTTCTTTTCTTTTACAAATTAAACATACATTAATTATATGTATATTATTTAGTATTTAAGTAATGCGTACTGAATTTAATACATTGTTCACGTATCTTTTCTAGATATGGAATAACTGGGAAGTAATGAGGAATGCAACATCCCTATATAACATGGTCAAAAAGTTTGTCGAAGATACTAAATAAGGAAGTTCAATTTCGGTAGAGGTCAATGCCTTTTCGCAACGAACAATTTCATCTTGTACTTGTATGAGTATTTGGGAGACTGATTTGTCATTGTCTTTGATCCCTCTCACTGAGAAAGCGAAACCGTCTACCGCAAAATCATATGAATCTCCACATTGTTTTACTGCTCCAGAGCCCTTAACAATATTGTTGCCGGTGGTGTTGAGTTTATTGACAAAGAAAGCTTTGCTTTGTTGTGCATTTGTCAGTGCTAATTTAAGAATGGTTGTGTCAAGATCTTTGAGATTAGATGCTGACCGAGTTGGAATATCTTTCCAAAGAGATTTTATGCATTGCTTGTAGTTGTAGCCAAATTGTTCTTGGGTTTGCTTGCAAACACTTCTAATTAATGGAGATGCTCGTGCATTTGCAAATGGTGTTGGAAATGATGAGAGACATAAGAGCAAGGATGCAATGAAAGTTGCATATCTGATTGAGGACTCCATTGCTCAAGGTGTATGTTTCTTAAATTGATGCTAAAGTGATTATAAATTATTCGTTTGGTTTAAGCAATGGATGAATGGAGATCATATTATAAACAACTAAAGGAGCAGGTATGGGTCTAAATTTAGGAGCGCAAAAGGTAAAGAAACACATGTCTTTTGACGTGTTTAGTTTTCTGGTCCTTTAGTTTTTGTTTTTTCTCTTACGTACTAACTAATAATGCATTGGATGCAAACCACCAAACCTATTCTAGTTTAATTAACCAACTCATCATTTCTAGAAACTCAAATATATCCAAAAGTGATGTATGCTTATGAAATTTTTTTTTTTATTCCATTGCAATGATTAATTTGGCCATTTCATTTGCTTTACTTATCAATAGATATCAAAGAATCTAAAAAATTCAAATTGACAGTGTTAGAGGAGTATCTTTTAGCCTATTTCGTTGTGTTCGGTTAGCAATTTGGGAGGCTCAAGCCCTATTAAGTATGGTTGCGATAGGTGGCCTAGGGGCATGGGGACATGGATCCCTGGCTCGAAAGTCCAGGGCCTTGTTCGACCTCCGAAAAGTTTATCCAACCTAAGGGTTGTGGGTTATAACATTCAAACATGGGCCTTGCACCGTTCGAAGGAATAATCACAAGGGTGATTCGGAAATCAGCCAAGGGAGTATAATCAAGACATTTTGTGTTTGATTTCCATTCCGTTCACACCAATTCTTTCCAGAAATGTTCTGTTCACACCAATGCTTTAAATCTTTATTAGATTTATTATATGACATATAAATAGGTGCATATTTATACTTAAAATAAATAAATAAACTATACTTGTAATGGAGAAACTTAAAATGCAAAAAATATATGTAAATAAATTATAAAGTACTACAAATTATTGAAAACATCAAAGAACTATCGGAAAGCGAGACGAACACATCGCATTGGATGCAAACCACCAAACCGATTATAGTTTAATTTGTTTTGAACTGAAACCAGCTTCTCCTTTCTAGAACATGACAAAAAGTGAAGCATGCTTAACAAAAGGATTTTATTTTATTTTATTACATCGGAAGGATTAATTTAGGACATTTCATTTGCTTTCTACAAATTCATCTACATTCATATTAACTTCTCGATAAAAATAATATATAGACTTCTGAAGAATCTCAACAAATTTATATTTGCTATAACAAATTTAAGTGTGTCTATCATAAGCGAAAACGGAAAAGTACATATGAAACAATATCCAACAATATGCTTTACTAGACAAAAGTTGGTATATTCTTTATTGCTTTTAAGTGCGACGGCATCTGAAGGTCTTCATAACCTTTTCCTAACCATTCATTGGCATCTGAAGGTCTTAATAATATATAGACCCTTATCATAAGAATAGTCGTCCCTCTGAAACTCCAGGCACAGCCCAGGCAAACAATCATTATGTCCATTATTCGCCTGTTCTGGTGACAATTCTTCTACCAAGCATTAGTGTTTTCGTTGTTCCCTTGTCTCTTTACGCAGTTCTCTTAACAATCAATCCTTCGATTATAATAATGATCATTAGTTAGCCTTAATTTAACTGATAAAGAAATTTCTTGTGGGAAACTTTTGTGCTCTAGTTTTATTCATGCTTGTAAAAGTACCAAATTTTAAATTTTAGTGCTACTGGACTTCTTACGTTTTTCAATTATAGTTTGATATATGCGAATAATTTTTTTTTTACGTCATTTCATTAAGTCTCACGCAGATAATGTGGAGTAAAAAATAATCAAGAAAATTATGGAGGCAACACGTGTACTTTTGGGTGAAAATGACAAAATTACCCTCAAGCTATACCAGAACTTCCACGAACAAGCAACGGACAATCACGACTCAATCAAGGTCAAAAGTAATCAAAATAGGTATTTATTCAAAATCTATTTCATCCATCATCGTCAAATCCTCCCCGCAAGGTAACCCTCAATTATTCATTCAAATTAGGATTAATTACCTAAATTAATTTCCTAATTGATTGCAAGATATTATTTTGACATATTATCTTGCAATTACACCCAAAAACCACCATAACTGGCCCCTTTTTCTCCAAATAGGGGTCGACCACACCCCTATAAATAGCTCTCATTTCTCCCAAAAACCTAAGTTCATTCATCTCCAAAAATTCTTTAAACACTTTCTTTCTCAAATTCTAATGTTGGCATCGGAGGTTCTTCTGCCAAAGCCCCTCCCATTCATCGTGGCCGTGTAAGGCTCTTGGCCTTGACCTAAGGTGTTAATTGTTTTGCATGTGCATTTTCGTCCAAGAAGAATAAGGCGGAAATTTGCAACCACAAATTGGTGCTTTCATTGACAGTTTGATTCACACGCTTGAAGAAGACTCTCGCATTCAAGGTTTCTCATTTTTTGTTCATTCGTAGATTTTTCGTATGTTTTTATTCTTAGAATTTTTTCATATAAATTTTTTGTTGAATAAACTTAAAAGAAAAGTACAATGACAAGAAATTTGGAAACCACAACGAATGAAATTAACTACGTTCAAAGATACGGATCAAGTGGTGGAGATTTTGATGTAGCCCTAACACGAGGATCCATAAGGCTCAACGCGGCAGCAAGAGGAGCAATTTTGCCACCATGGAGCACCACCACCGTGGCAGCCATCAGTGGGGAGTGGGCCAACTTCATGGCAGCAAACCATGGTCTTCTGCGCTGCCACTACAGCAGCCCAAACCCAAAACCAAGCCCAAGCCTAGGCGCTGGTTATAGCTGTGCAAGTAGCCTAACAGGCAGCCTAATCTACAGCCCACGATGTAGGGCAGCCGATCCAACCATAGTGTGAGCAGGCCCAAACCGCTCCCCAAGCAGCGCAGGCCCAAGACGCATTGCAGGCCCGAGTTGAGCTGACCATTCCCTCGGCCTAAATCCAATACGTTCCCTGCACCTCACCCCGCCCACGTGCCCTGTATGTGGCACTGCTTACTTCCACTGCCGAACCAGCTCCCGTGGCTCACTTGGTGATCCCGATCGGTCCAAGACCGGTTCAACAGTCCCAGATTCAGATTTTTTGACCAATGATTGAACCGGGGACATTTTCATCCCATTTCTCCATATATTTGACATTTCCTAACTTAAATATTGTGCTTGGAGTCCATTACACTTCCGCTACTCAAGGAGACGCATACCGTCCAAGGTATTCCAACCCAAATGACGAACCACTCTTGTCACGGCAAGTTATAGAGTTGACAAGCACCCTCGCATAGCAGACGACCTTGGTGAATCAACTCTTACAATGTACTGAGATGCAACGTGCTCTAGACGAGGTGTCCCGAATCATGACAAGGGCAGACGACGAACCTCTCCAGCAGCGTCTCGGTAAATGGCCCATCAACCAGCCACGATCTAAGCATTCTAATAGTTTACTCTCCCGCCTGGATCCTCGAGATAGCGTATGCTCTCATCTTAGTAGGCGAATGAGTGTGCACTCCCGATTAAGTCTTCAGACTAACATACGTTCATGGTTAAGGCTACACTCCGATTATCAATTTGGACAACCTTAGCAAAGTGTTCATTCATAACTAAACTTGTAAGGAGCATTCTCCACCTCACATCGGAGTAGGTAGCATGGCGAATTGAGAGAAATAGTCACTCAATCCAGCGCAAGTTCAACCGGTAGCCTGCAAACAGCTCACTCACTTACCATGGACGTGTCATATGCACCGCAGCCACGGCATAGACGAGTCAAGCAAAGGGAAGAACAACCTAGACTAATAGGTCACAATCGGGGGCAGTCGAAAGTTCCATTGCCCCAGCAGAGGCAAATTCAAGAAGAAGTTAAAAGGCTCTTGACTGAATGATTACGCAATTTCTAGCGCAACGAGGCTACTGACGCTGCGCTTTGACGAGACATGACTAACATAAGTAGGTCACCATTCATGGATGAGATTGAGCAGACAAATCCACCTCGCGGGTTCACTATACCTCACTTTACTCTGTATAAGGGTGACAAAGATCCAGACCAACATCTCAAGCACTACCACAGTACCATGATCCTCTACAAGAACAACGATGCGCTTACGTGAAAAAGTTTTGCCACAACTCTACAAGGCGACGTGCAAGACTGGTTTAACACCCTACTGCCATAGTCGATCCAGAGTTTCAATGAAATTTCCTTAGTTTTCACTAAGGAATATTCATCTAACCGCTCAATCAAAATGACATCTGATCATCTTTTTAGCATCGTAAAAGGCTATTGGGAAACAATTCGCGACTATGTCAAGAGGTTCAAAGAAGGCCAAGATTGTTAGTTGTAATGAAGACATAGCAACAACAACATTCAAAAATGGGCTTCCCACCGAACACCTTTTTTTCGAAAAATTGATCATGGGAGAAGAACAGACCCTGGTAGTCTAACAATAAAAGAATTATAGCTTGAAAGCTTCCACTGATGCTGTCAAGATTAAACATGCATAGCAAATTCTGTTCTTAAGAATTCAACATGTGGTATATTTGGGTATATGTCTAATATGGACAACCAAAAGAGCAACACAGAAGGATTCAATATTAAAACAACTTTTTGTTTTTTTACAGTAATTTTTCATTTTATTTCCTTTTACAAATAAATATAGAGTAATTGTATATATATGATTTAGTATTCAAGTAATGCGTACTAATACATTGTTCACGTATCTTTTCTAGACATGGAATAACTGGGAAGTAATGAGGAATGCAACATCCCTATAAAACATGGTCAAAAAGTTTGTCGAAGATACTAAATAAGGAAGTTCAATTTCGGTAGAGGTTAATGCTTTTCCGCAACGAACAATTTCGTCTTGTACTTGTGTGAGTATTTGGGAGACCGATTTGTCATTATCTTTGATCCCTTGCATTGAGAAAGCGAAACCGTCTACAGCAAAATCATATGAATCTGCACATTGTTTTACTTCTCCAGAGCCCTTAACAATATTGTTACCGGTGGTGTTGAGCGCATTGACAAAGAAAGCTTTGCTTTGTTGTGCATTTGTTAGTGCTAATTTAAGAATGGCTGTGTCAAGATCTTTGAGATTAGATGCTGATCGAGTTGGAATATCTTTCCAAAGAGATTTTACGCATTGCTTGTAGTTGTAGCCGAATTGGTCTTGGGTTTGCTTGCAAACGCTTCTAATTAATGAAGACGCTCTAGCATTTGCAAATGGTGTCGGAGACGATGAAAGACAAAAGAGCAATGATGCAATGAAAGTTGCATATCTGATTGAGGAGTCCATTTCTCAAGGTGTATGTTTCTTAAATTGATGAAGTGATTACAAATATTTGTTTGATTTATGGAATGGATGAATGGAGATCATCTTTATAAACAACTCAAAGAGCGGGTATGGGTCTAAATTTAGGAGTGCAGAAGGTAAAGAAACCCATTTCTTTTGACTTTAGTTTTCTGGTCCTTTAATTTTTGTTTTTTTTTTAACGTACTAACTGATAACACACTGGATGCAAACACTAACATATTCTAGTTTAATTAACCAACTCCTCATTTCTAGAAACTCCAACATAACCAAAAGTGATGCATGCTTATCAAAAGGATTTTTTCATTACATCTCAAGGATTAATTTAAGTCATTTCATTTGTCTTTTTATAGATTCATTTACATCCATATTTACTTATCAATATATATGATGTTAGAAGAATCAAAAAAATTCAAATTGATAGTATTAGAGGAGTTTCTTTTAGCCCATGAATGTGGGGGCATGGACCCCTAACCTGGAAGTCCAGCGCCTTATCCAGCCTCCGAAAAGTTTACAGAACCTTAAGGTTGTGGATTATAACATCCAAACTTGGGCATTACACCATTCGAAGGAATAATCAAAAGGGCATTTTGATAATCAGCTAAGGGAGCATAATCAAGAAATTTTCTGTTTGATTTCCAAACATATTCTGTTCACACCAATGTATTAAATATCGCTAGGTCGTTATCATGCGGCGGCTAGGGTTCTAACTAGTGGCCTAAGGTTTTTTTTTTTTTCTTAATTAAATTTATTATATGACATATAAATAAGTTCATATATATATATATATATATATAAATAAGTAAAAATTATAATTGTAATGGGGAAACTTAAAATGAAAAATATAAATATAAATAAACTATATAAAGTACTACAATTTATTGAAAACATCAAAGAACTATCGCAAAGAGAGACGACCACATCGCATTCTTGGTTTCCTTTTTTTGTCTGGGAAAAGGTGAGTCAAGACTCAAAGTTAATTAAAACAAACACTTATTCTGCCTAGACCCACGTTGATGCCATTCTTGATTTTCTAACCGTTTAGTAATTAATCGTGGTGCTAGCTAGCTATCTAGACTACTTTTTAGAACATCGATTCATACTACTTTCACCATCTATCATTTGCCTATCTTCATTGATCTTCAGATCACATATTTTTCATCAATCTATATAATTAAAAAAAAAATTAAAAACTTAAAACGAATTGGTTATCAAACTAGCTCTTAAGTTTTAATTTTGTACCAAAATGTAGTGAGGGCTTATAGAAACCTAATGTATTCCACTATCAGAGTCGAAGCCTATATTGAAAGTTATCAATTTGTTTTTGCTACAACAAATGTGATTGATATTAAAGTTTTACTAGTCTCTAAAAGTGGAATACGACTTGCTGGAATGCACCCACCAGTTTTCCAATGGCAGAAAGTACTACCCTTCGCTTCTAAGAAGTCAACATATTGGCATCGAACCTTGAGTTGGAAGTGGTGTGGTGGTGTGGTGGTGTGGTGGTGCGCGGTCCTTTTCTTTGAGTTGTTGAAATTCCCACCTGCCTCAACAAATTATGTCTCTTTCTTGCACGGACGGAGATGGAGGTCGAGACTCCCACAGCACCACAACAATTCAATGAGCAAACCAACTTCGTCTCTGAAATCAAGTTTTCCTTTTGACCCGTGTATCCTATCAACGGAAGGGTGCTCAACGGACCAATCTTTAGATCTCTTTCATGCCAATTGGCTTTTTCTGTGTGATTGTATACCCAAAACTCATTTAAAACTGAAAGCAGTAAAAAAGTGGAGAAAAAGAAAATCAAAACCTCAAAACTCAATAGTGTAATTGTATCAGTATCAATATGACTCCATTTTGTGTGGTCATTTCAAATGCTATTATGGTTATATACGCACATTGCCATGCATTCTTTTCTTCATCTTTTCAAATTTGAATAATCAACAAAGAATTATAGTTTGAAAGTTTCCACTGATGCTATCAAGATTAAAGATGCATAGCAAATTGTGTTCTTAAGAATTCAACGTGTATTATATCTGGGTATATGTGTAGTATATATGGACAACCAAAATAACAACATAGAGGGATTCAATATTAAAACAATTTTTTGTTGTCTTACATTAATTTTTCATTCTTTTCTTTGCTTTTACAAATTAAACATACATTAATTATATGTATATTATTTAGTATTTAAGTAATGCGTACTAAATTTAATACATTGTTCACGTATCTTTTCTAGATATGGAATAACTGGGAAGTAATGAGGAATGCAACATCCCTATAACATGGTCCAAAAGTTTGTCGAAGATACTAAGTAAGGAAGTTCAATTTCGGTAGAGGTCAATGCCTTTTCGCAACGAACAATTTCATCTTGTACTTGTGTGAGTATTTGGGAGACTGATTTGTCATTATCTTTGATCCCTCTCACTGAGAAAGCGAAACCGTCTACCGCAAAATCATAAGAACCTGTACATTGTTTTACTGCTCTAGAGCCCTTAACAATATTGTTGTCGGTGGTGTTGAGTGCATTGAGAAAGAAAGCTTTGCTTTGTTGTGCATTTGTTAGTGCTAATTTAAGAATGGCTGTGTCAAGATCTTTGAGATTAGATGTTGATCAAGTTGAAATATCTTTCCAAAGAGATTTTATGCATTGCTTGTAGTTGTAGCCAAATTGGTCTTGGGTTTACTTGCAAACACTTCTAATTAATAGAGACGCTCGTGCATTTGCAAATGGTGTTGGAAACGATGAGAGACATAAGAGCAAGGATGCAATGAAAGTTGCATATCCGATTGAGGACTCCATTGCTCAAGGTGTATGTTTCTTAAATTGATGCTAAATTATTCGTTTGGTTTAAGCAATGGATGAATGGAGATCGTATTATAAACAACTCAAGGAGGGGGTATGGGTCTAAATTTAGGAGTGCAGAAGGTAAAGAAACCTATGTCTTTTGACGTGTTTAGTTTTCAGGTCCTTTAGTTTTTGTTTTTCTCTTACGTACTAACTAATAACGCATTGGATGCAAACCACCAAACCTATTCTAGTTTAATTAACCAACTCATCCTTTCTAGAAACTCCAACATATCCAGAGGTGATGCATGCTTATGAAAAGTAATTTTTTATTTTTTTTATTCCATTACAATGATTAATTTAGCCATTGTGGAGCCAAAAATAATCACAAGGCGACACGTGAATTTTTGGTTAAAATGACAAAGTTACCCTTGAGACACACAGGTTGTCTTACGCGCGAGCAGTGGACGATCATTCTTTAATCAAGCCAAGAGTGTCCAAAAAAGGTAACCAATTCCAATTTATCTCATCTATCCTCATCTTAGATAATTACTTCATAACCTACAAATTATTCCATATAAATGAAGATTAATTGGCTAATTAATGGATTAATTCCTAATTAATACATTAATCACCAATTAATCCATTAATCACCAATTAAATCACCCATTTTCACACAAAAACCCTCTAAGGGCCGGCCACCTCCATTCCCTATATATATGACCCGATTTTTACTAAAAAAAGGAGGTCCACACTCTTGCAAAACTCCCAAAAACTCTCCAAATACTTTTCCCTCTAAATTCTAACTTTGGCATCGGAGGTTCTTCGGCCAAAGCCCCCCCATTCATCGTGGGCGCGTGAGGCTCTTGGCCTTGACCTAAGGTGTTAATTGTTTTGTAGGTGCAATTTTGTCCAAGAAAAAGAAGGCGGAAATTTGCATCCACAGCCATTTCATTTGTTTTTTTGACAAATTCTTCTACATCCATATTTACTTATCAATATATATGTTGTTAGAAGAATCCAAAAAATTCAAATTGATAGTGTTAGAGGAGTATCTTTTAACCCATTTCGTCATGTTCGGTTAGCAATTTGGGAGGCTCGAGCGCTATTAAGCACGATTGCGATAGGCGGCCTAGGGGCATGGGGACATGGATCCTTGACCCGGAAGTCCAACGCCTTGTTCGACCTTTGAAAAGTTTATCCAACCTAAGGGTTGTGGGTTATAACATTCAAACCTGAGCTTTGCGCCATTCGAAGGAATAAAAATGAGTTGAGGAAGTATAATCAAGACATTTTGTGTTTGATTTCCAAAAACATTATGTTCACACCAATGCTTTAAACATTGCTAGACCGTTATCGAGCGGCCGTTAGGGTCCTAACTGTTGACCTAGGTTTTTTTTTTTTAATATCGTTATTAGATTTATTATATGACATAAAAATAGGTGCATATTTATACTTAAAATAAATAAATAAACTATACTTGTAATTGTAACATCCGACATCGCCCAGAGAAGTGAATCATGAAGCCTTATATGTATATTTCCACCTCTTCCTAGCACAAGGCCTTTTGGGAGCTCACTGGCTTCGGGTTCCATCGGAACTCCGAAGTTAAGCGAGTTTGCGCGAGAGCAATCCCATGATGGCTGACCCACTGGGAAGTTCTTGTGTGAGCTCCTAGAAATAAAACCGTGAGGGCGTGGTCGAGGCCCAAAGCGAACAATATCGTGCTACAGCGGAGTAAAGCCCAGGATGTGGTGGGGACCCGGCTGGGATGAGACAATTTGGTATCAGAGCCAATCCCTGGCCGGGAGTGTGCAGATAAGGACGTCGTGCTCGTAAGGTGGGTGGATTGTAACATCCCACATTGCCCAGGGGAATGGATCCTATAAGCCTTATATGTATATTCTCATCTCTTCCTAGCACGAGGCATTTTAGGAGCTAACTGTCTTCGGGTTTCATCGGAACTCAGAAGTTAAGTGAGCTCGCGCGAGAGCAATCTCATGATGGGTGATCCACTGGGAAGTTCTCGTGTGAGTTCCTAGAAATAAAACCATGAGGGCAAAGCGGGCAATATCGTGCTACGGCGGAATCGAGCCCGGAATGTGGTGGGAGCACGGGCCGGGATGTGACATAATGGAGAAACTTAAAATGCAAAAAATAAATGTAAATAAATTATAAAGTACTACAAACTATTGAAAATATCAAAGAATTCTCGCAAAGAGAGACGAACATATCGCCTTGGATGCAAACCACCAAACCTATTCTAGTTTAATTTGTTTGAACTGAAACCAGCTTCTCCTATCTAGAACATGACAAAAAAGTGAAGCATGCTTAACAAAAGGATTTTATTTTATTTTATTACATTGGAGGGATTAATTTAGGCCATTTCATTTGCTTTTTACAAATTCCTCTACGTTCATATTTACTTCTCGATAAAAATAATATATGGACTTCTGAAGAATCTCCACAAATTTATATTTTCTATAACAAATTTAAGTGTGTCTATCATATAAGCAAAACGGAAAAGTATATATGAAACAATATCCAACAATATGCTTTAGTAGACAAAAGTTGGCATATTGTTTATCGGCATTTCTTTTCTCTCTTTTTGTTGTTGTATACCGAGACAGACCTTTATCATAAGGATAGTCGTCCCTCTGAAACTCCAGGCACAGCCCACGCAAACAATCCTTATGTCCATTATTCGCCTGTTCTGGTGACATCGAATTCTTCTACCAAGCGTTAGTGTTTTTGTTGTTCCCTTGTTTCTTTACGCAGTTCTCTTTAGAATCAATCCTTCGATTATAATAATGATCATTAGCTAGCCTTAATTTAACTGATAAAAAAATTTCTTTTGGGAAACTTTTGTGCTCTAGTTTTATCCATGCTTATAAAAGTACCAAATTTTAAATTTTAGTGCTACTTGACTTCTTACATGTAAAAACCTTTTCAATTATAGTTTGATATATGTGAATCTCACGCAGATAATGTGGAGTAAAAAATAATCAAGAAAATTATGGAGGCGACACGTGTACTTTTGGGTGAAAATGACAAAATTACCCTCAAGCTACACTGGAACTTCCACGCACAAGTAGCGGACCATAACGACTCAATCAAGGTCAATAGTGATCAAAATAGATATTTATTCAAACTCTATTTCATCCATCCTCATCAAATCCTCCCCACAAGGTAACCCTCAATTATTCATTCAAATTAGGATTAATTACCTAAATTAATTGATTAATTTCCTAATTAATTAATTAATTTTCTAATTGATTGCAAGATATTATTTTGACATAATATCTTGCAATTGCATCCAAAAACCACCATAAGTGGCCAGACCCCTTTTCTCCAAATAGGTGTCAGCCACTCCCCTATAAATAACTCTCATTTCTCCCAAAAACCTAAGTTCATTCTTCTCCAAAAATTCTCTAAACACTTTCTTTCTCAAATTTTAACTTTGGCATCAGAGGTTCTTCGGCCAAAGCCCCCCCCCCAATTCATCGTGGGCGTGTGAGGCTCTTGGCCTTGACTTAAAGTGTTAATTGTTTTGCAGGTGCATTTTCGTCCAAGAAGAAGAAGTCGGAAATTTGCAACCACAAATTGGTGCTTTCATTGAGAGTTTGATTCACACGCTCGAAGAAGACTCTCGCATTCAAGGTTTCTCATTTTTTTGTTCATTCATAGATTTTTCGTACGTTCTTATTCCTAGAATTTTTTCATATAAAAAATTCTTTGAATAAACGTAAAAGAAAAGTACAATGACAAGAAATTTGAAAACCACAATGAACGAAACTTCTTATGTTCAAAGATTCGGATCAAGTGATGGAGATTGCGATGTAGCCCCACCACGACGATCCACAAGGCTCAACGCGGTGGCAAAAGGAGCAACTTTGCCACCACGTAGCACCACTACTATGGTAGCTATAAGGACCACCGTGGCAGTGAAGAGTGGGCCAGATCGATGGCAGCAGACCATAACCTTATGCGCTGCCACTACAGCAGCCCAAACCCAGGCCTAGGCGCTAGCAGCAGCTGTACAAGTATCCCAGCAGGTGGCCTAATCTGCAGCCCATGTTGCAGGGCAGCCAAGCCATGCCCAGCACGAGTAAGCCCATGATGCATTGCAGGCTTGAGCTGCGCTAACCACTCCCTCGGCCCAAATCTAATGCGCTCTCATCACTACACCGCGCCCCGCACATGGCACGACCCACTTCCGAGACCCAACCCATCCCCGTGGCTCAGTTGGTGATCCTGACTAGTCCAAGACCGATTCAACAGTCCTGGATTCAGATTTCTGGACCAACGATTAAACTGGGGACGTATACCGTCTAAGCTCAAGGGGACGTATACAGTCCTGAATTCAGATTTTTGGACCAACTTGACATTTCCCAACTCAAATCTTGTGCCCGAAGTCCACTACACTTCTGCTACTCAAGGAGACGCATACCGTCTAAGCTCTTTCAACCCAAATGACGAACCACACTTGTCTCGACAAGTAAAAGAGTTGACAAGCGTCCTCGCACAACAAACGACTTTGGTGAATCAGCTCTTGCAATGCACCGAGATGTAACATGCTCTAGACAAGGTTTCCCAAAGCATGACAAGGGCAGACAACAAACCTCTCCAGCAGCGTCCAGGCAAACGGCCTCTTAACCAGCCACGATCCAAGCGTTCTAGCAGTTGACGCTCCCGCATGGATCCTCGAGATAGCGTATACTCTCATCTTAGGACGCGAATGAGCGTGCACTCCCAATCAAGCCTATGAATGAGCATATGTTCACGATTGAGGCCACACTCCGATTATCAACATGGACAACCTGCCAGGCGAAGTGTTTATTCACAACTAGGCTCGTAAAGAGCATTCTTCACCTCACATTAAAGTAGGCAGCACGGCGGATGGAGAGAAGTAGTCAATTAACCTGGCTCAAGTTCAACCGGTAGCCTGCAATTAGCCAGCTTGTTTGCCAGGGACGTGCCACATGCACCGCAACCACGACATAGACAAGTCGAGCATAAGGAAGAGCGACCTAGACCAATAGGTCACGACCGGGGGCAGCCGAAAGTTCCACTGCCTCAGCAGAGGCAAATTCAAGAAGAAGTTGAGAGGCTCCTGACTGAACGATTACGCGATTTCCAGTGCAACAAAGCTACTGATGATGCATTTCAATGAAACATGACCAACATAAGCAAGTTACCATTCATGGATAAGATTGAACAGATAGATTCACCTCACGGGTTCACTATGCCTCACTTTACTCCGTACAAGGAAGATGAAGATCCGGACCAACATCTCAAGCACTACTGTAGTACCATGATCCTCTACAGGAACAACAACGCTCTTTTGTGCAAATTTTTTTCCACAACTCTACAAGGCGATATGCAAGACTGGTTTCACACACTGCCGGCACAGTCGATTCGGAGTTTCAACAAACTTTCCTTAGTTTTCACTAAGGAATATTAGTCTAACCGCTCAATCAAAATGACATCCGATCATCTCTTCAACATCGTAAAAGGCCATTGGGAGACAATTTGTGACTATATCAAAAGGTTCAAAGCGGAGAAGGCCATGATTGTTGGCTATATCTAAGGCATAGCAACGACAACATTCAAAAATGGGATTCTCATCGAACATCCATTATTCAAAAAATTGATCATGGGAGAAGAACTGACCATGGCAGCTTCGTATGCTTTGGCGGAGAAGCACGCATTATGGGACGAGGCCAAGCAGTCTAACAAAAATAAGTCAGTAAAAAAGCATCCCTCGACGAGAGAATACTCAACGCTCGAAACATTCACCAAGTTCACAGTTCCAATCGGCCAAATTCTAAGGAAGCTCAAAAACACCACATGTGAAAGGCGATCTTACCAGGCTGGATCAGACAAAATATTGTGCATTCCATCAAGGACCAAGCCACACTACCAACGGCTGCTAGAAGTGGAAGCAGTACCTTGAGAAGCTGACAAATGAGGGCCAATGCGACAAGTATCTTAACAGGTTAACGACACAGCCTACATAAGCAAAGGAAATCTCTATCACCCCCTGAACCCCGTTAGTGTTTTTTCAAATAAGTTTAGTAGCTTAACGAACAAGACCTCACAAGTCGAGGATTATCCAATTTGTTATGCAATTTCTACCTTCCAGCACGGTTGATCCATTTCTTTATTCTAAATAAAGATTCAAGAAGTTATTCATAAGCCTGGCTCAACTGTTGTCTACAACAACTGCTCAAACCCCTATCTGGGTCTGCTCTCCAGTGTGAGAGGATAAATTAATTACTTTCCAATGCGATAGGGGAAACTAATTCCCCAGCACCCATCTAGGTTTGCTTTCCAGTGCGAGAGGATAAACTAATTCCCTGACACTCATCTGTGTTTGCTCTCCAGTGCGAGAGGATAAACTAATTGCTCTCTAGTGTGCGAAGGTAAACTAATTGCTCTCCAATGCGAGAGGGTAAACTAATTGTTTTTCAATACGAGAGGGTGAACTAATTGCTCTTCAGTGTGAGAGGGTAAACTAATTCCCCGACACCCATCTGGGTAAGCTCTCCAGTGCGAGAATGCCACATAGCTCAAAAGATCGAATGCTTGAAGACTAACTAGGCATCAAATGGTCAGGGGGCAACAACCACTTTAGACTCAACAGTTCGCTTATCCGACACTTTATCTTTAGTTGCTCCGATCTTGACAACTCCATCCTTGACTGCTCGGCAGCTGAAAAATCAAACTCAAACAATTTCCTCATTTTTGGCAAGCAGCCCATGCCACGCCACTTCCTCGGCCCATGTCGAGCCAGTCATTGGCTTCAGCCAAGCCAAGCAGCACAAGTAATGACCCCTACCACACCACTTCCTTGCCCCATGCCAAGTCGACTCCTGGCCCCTGCTAGTCGATGTGCCGCACCACCCCGACAGCTGTCCCGTGGCAACACCACCCAAGAAGAAGATAAGGAAAATTAAGATATTATTACATCGGTACAGCGTGGAAAAGACAAAGAAATCAACGGAAGACTGTTCTTTGCACGTGCAAGCAAAGAAGAGTGCTAGGGGGAGGGGAACAAATATCCTCTAGTTTTCTCTCTTACTTGTAGGGATAAATAATTGCCATCCGAAGTTGATTTAATCCCCTACTTAAGGTAGGCTTAAATAGGCTTTGGAGGCGATTTATTTCCCTTTCCTAGAAGAATCTAATTCCAAGTCCAAGTGAGAATTTGCATCAAAGCTGGAGATCTCTACACATGTTGCCCTTTTCTGCGAGCAGCCCATCAAATGTGGGGTATTTGTGGAGTAAAAAATAATCAAGAAAGTTATGGAGGCAACACGTGTACTTTTGGGTGAAAAGGACAAAATTACCCTCAACCTACATCGGAACTTCCACATGTAAATAGCGGACAATCACGACTCAATCAAGGTCAAAAGTGATCAAAAAAGGTATTTATTCAAAATCTATTTCATTCATCCTCATCAAATCCTCCACACAAGGTAACCCTCATTGATTCATTCAAATTAGGATTAATTACCTAAATTAATTGATTAATTTTCTAATTAATTTCCTAATTGATTGCAACATATTATTTTGACATAATATCTTACAATTACACCCAAAAACCACAATAAGTGATCGGATCCCTTTTCTCTAAATAGGGGCCGGCCACACCCCTATAAATAGGTCCCATTTCTGCCAAAAACCTAAGTTCATTCTTCTCCAAAAATTCTCTATACACTTTCTCTCTCAAATTCTAACTTTGGCATTAGAGGTTCTTTGGCCAAAGCCCCTATAGTGTGGTGGAACGCAGTTTTTTCTTTGAATTGTTCAAATTCTGCCTCAACAAATTCTATTTCTTTCTTGCACGAATAGAGATGGAGGTCGAGATTCCATAGCACCACAACAATTCAATGAGCGAGCCAACTTCGTCTTTGAACTCAAGTCTTCACTTTGACCCGTGTATCCTATCAACAGAAGGGTGCTCGACGTGACCAAACTTTAGAACTCTTTCTTGACAATTGGCTTTTTTTGGTATGATTGTGTACCCAAAACTCATTGAAATTTGAAAGCAGAAGAAAAGTGGAGAAAAAGAAAATCCAAACCGCAAAACTCAAAAGTGTAATTGTATCAGTATCAATGTGACTCCATGTTGTACGGTCATCGGAAATGCTATCATGGTTATATATGCACATTAACATGCATTTTTTTCTTCATCTATTCAAATTTGAATAATCAATAAAAAAATTATAGTTTGAAAGTTTCCACTGATGTTGCCAAGATTAAAGATGCATAGCAAATTGTGCTCTTAAGAATTCAACGTGTCGTATATTTGGGTATATATCTAATATGGACAACCAAAAGAGCAACACAGAAGGATTCAATATTAAAACAACTTTTGGTTTTCTTACAGTAATTTTTCATTTTCTTTTCTTTTACAAATTAAATATAGAGTCATCATATGTATATGATTTAGTATTCAAGTAATGCGTACTGAATTTAATACATTGTTCACGTATCTTTTCTAGATATGGAATAACTGGGAAGTAATGAGGAATGCAACATCCCTATATAACATGGTCAAAAAGTTTGTCGAAGATACTAAATAAGGAAGTTCAATTTCGGTAGAGGTCAATGCTTTTCCGCAACGAACAATTTCGTCTTGTACTTGTGTGAGTATTTGGGAGACCGATTTGTCATTATCTTTGATCCCTCGTATTGAGAAAGCGAAACCGTCTACTGCAAAATCATATGAATCTGCACATTGTTTTACTGCTCCGGAGCCCTTAACAATATTGTTGCCGGTGGTGTTGAGCTCATTGACAAAGAAAGCTTTGCTTTGTTGTGCATTTGTTAGTGCTAATTTAAGAATGGCTGTGACAAGATCTTTGAGATTAGATGCTGATCGAGTTGGATTATCTTTCCAAAGAGATTTAACGCATTGCTTGTAGTTGTAGCCGAATTGGTCTTGGGTTTGCTTGCAAACGCTTCTAATTAATGGAGACGCTCTTGCATTTGCAAATGGTGTTGGAGACGATGAAAGACATAAGAGCAATGATGCAATGAAAGTTGCATATCCGATTGAGGAGTCCATTTCTCAAGGTGTATGTTTCTTAAATTGAAGAAGTGATTACAAATATTTGTTTGATTTATGGAATGGATGAACGGAGATCATATTTATAAACAACTCAAGGAGCGGGAATGGGTCTAAATTTAGGGGTGCAGAAGGTAAAGAAACCCATTTCTTTTGACGTGACTAGTTTTTTGGTTCTTTAGTTTTTATTCTTTCTTTAACGTACTAACTGATAACACACTGGATGCAAACCACCTAACCTTTTCTAGTTTAATTAACCAACTCCTCATTTCTAGAAACTCCAACATAACCAAAAGTGATGCATGCTTATCAAAAGGATTTTTTCATTACATCGCAAGGATTAATTTAAGTCATTTCATTTGTTTTTTAACTGATTCATTTACATCCACATTTACTTATCAATATATATGATGTTAGAAGAATCTAAAAAAATTAGATTGATAGTATTAGAGGAGTTTCTTTTAGCCAATTTCGTCGTGTTTGGTTAGTAGCTTAGGAGGATCGAGCCCTATTAAGCAAGGTTACGATAGGCAGCCCATGAGCGTGGGGACATGGACCCCTAACTTGGAAGTCCAACACCTCATCCGGCCTCTGGAAAGTTTATGGAACCTAAGGGTTGTGGATTATAGCATGGTTTACACCATTCGAAGGAAGAATCAAAAGGACGTTCTAATAATCAGTTGAGGGAGCATAATCAAGAAATTTTATGTTTGATTTCCAGACATATTCCGTTCACACCAATGTTTTAAATATCACTAGATCGTTATCGAGCGGCGGGTAGGGTTCTAACTAGTTGCCTAAGGTTTTTTTTATCTTAATTAAATTTATTATATGACATACAAATAAGTGCATATATATATTTAAAAAAATTAAATAAGTAAAAATTATAATTGTAATGGGGAAA
The DNA here is from genome assembly GCF_042453785.1 of Malus domestica. Classification (NCBI taxonomy): domain Eukaryota; kingdom Viridiplantae; phylum Streptophyta; class Magnoliopsida; order Rosales; family Rosaceae; genus Malus; species Malus domestica. Next base: position 6,330,324 of record NC_091663.1, on the reverse strand, counting down.
CTTAAAATGAAAAATATAAATATAATTAAATTCTATAAATTACTACAATTTATTGAAAACATCAAAGAACTATCGCAAAAAGAGACGACCACATCGCATTATTGGTTTCCTTTTTCTGTCTGGGAAAGGGTGAGTCAAGACTCAAAGTTCATTAAAAAAAACAAAACAAACACTTATTCTGCCTAAACCCACGTGGATGCCATACTTGATTTTCTAACCATTTAGTAATTAATCGTGGTGCTGGATAGCTGTCTAGACTACTTTTTAGAACATCGATTCACACTGCTTTCACCATCTATCCTTCGCCTATCTTCATTGATCTTCATATCACATATTTTTCATCAATCTATATAATTAAAAATAAAATTAAAAACTTAAGACGAATTGGTTATCAAACTAGCTCTTAAGTTTTAATTTTGTACCAAAATGTAGTGAGGGCTTATAGAAACCTAATGTAACTATCGGAGTTGAAGCCCAAATTGAAAGTTATCAATTTGTTTTTGCTACAACAGATGTGATCAATATTAAAGTTTTACTAGTCTCTAAAAGTGGAATACGACTTGTTGGAATGCACCCACCAGTTTTCCAATGGCGGAAAGTACTACCCTTCGTTTCTAGGAAGTTAGCATATTGCCACCGGACCTTGAATTGGAAGTGGTGTGGTGGTGTGCGGTCCTTTTGTTTGAGTTATTGAAATTCCCACCTGACTCAACATATCATATCGCTTTCTTGCACAGACGGAGATGGAAGGCGAGATTCCCACAGCACCACGACAATTCATTGAGCAAACCAACTTCGTCTCTGAAATCAAGTCTTCCTTTTGACTCATGTATCCTATCAACGGAAGGGTGCTCAACGGACCAATCTTTAGATCTCTTTCTTGCGAATTGGCTTTTTCTTTGTGAGATTGTATACCCAAAACTCATTTAAAACTGAAAGCAATAGAAAAGTGGAGAAAAAGAAAATCCAAACCTCAAAGTGTAATTGTATCAGTATCAATGTGACTCCATGTTGTGCGGTCATTTGAAATGCTATTATGGTCATATATGCACATTGCCATGCGTTCTTTTCTTCATCTTTTCAAATTTGAATAATCAACAAAGAATTAGAGTTTGAAAGTTTCCACTGATGTTGTCAAGACTAAAGATACATAGCAAATTGTGTTCTTAAGAATTCACACTACAAGAAAAGTAGGCTAAGAACACAATTGATCTGTGTCCTTTTCATTTTCATTGAGCACCAATACATATATGTGTGTGTTGAGTATCATTGAACACAAAACTATTCTATATGTGCTCTCTAAGCAAAAAGAACACTGGTTTGTGCCGAAAATGAAGTGTATTTGTGCTTACTTGCATGTGTCACCCTTATAAATGTTAGAAATAAGATTTGTTTATTAATTTACGAAAGCACAATAAAAGATTTCTTGCTCTCCGATGTAATATATTTGGGGGTGTGATATCCACACACCCCTTTTTACTTTTCCCACACCTTTTTAGTTTTCAACCATCGGATCAGATGAATTAAAGAAGATCAACGATAAAAATTAAAAATAATGTGTGAAAAGTAAAAAGAGGTGTGTGAATAGCACACCCTTATATTTAAATTAAAAGTAGGTTTTCGTGTCCATTGCTTTTACTTTTTCGCATTCTCAATTCCTTTACATTTAGTTCATGCCTTTCCTCTCTCACCCCCTCTCTTAAACTCTACTCCTTGTCCTCCTCAGCAGTCTTCCTTTCTCCCTCATCCTCTCTCTCCCTCCTCTTTCATGCAACAAGGCCGTTGTCCACCTGTCACCAATGACCATCTAATTATACCTCTAGAATACTCTTGTCGACCTCTGTCTCTCTCTCCGACTCCCTTTCTCTCTCTACCTTCCCAGATTTGGTCCGCCTCTCTTCCTTTTCTCGATCTGGTGGTTTTTTATGAACCAATCCAAGGCATAACTCCCAGATTCAGACCATCTTTATTCTCTACATTCCCAAATCCTAGATTCGGTCTCTCTCTCTAATTCTCTCTTATTTGATTTGATTTTCAAAAAATATATAAATCTATTTGATTTTCTTTCCTACTATTGTCTTCTTCAAGCTACATCGATCTGGATAGTCAGAAAGATGTGGGCAAGAAAAAAAGGAGGGTCGCCGGAGGCCACCCTAGAAACCACCATTGGCATCTTCACCATCGAGGTAAATTCTCCTTTTTCCCAAACTTTCCCTTCAATTTTCTTTCCCTTTCTCAGTAACCAAATGGACAATTCATTTTCTTTCACTTTCACTGTGCAGGTTCACTTAAAACCTTAATATTTGATGTTCTTATTCTTGACAGAACCGATATTCACTTAAAACCTTTATAATTTTTGTTTTATTTTAGTTAGGGATAGAACATGTAAAATTATAGTTGTTTTTATATATAATGGTTGTGAATATCTTTGTAAATTGTAATATTATAGATGCTTGTGGTTGTGGGCTGTTTTAATTTTATGTAAAAATAATTTTTTGTTTAGCCTCAAATCATAATTTGTAGGTGATTTCAGTTTTTTCTTTTTATTTTTTAAATAGTTGACATATTGGGCACAATAACAATAAATGTGCTAACATACATGGGTGGCAGCAGTCATTTGACAACTTTGTAAGAACTCGGCACAAAAGGACCTTTATTTGTGCTTACACTTTTTAGCACAGCATACCTTATTGTGCTCTTTGACAAATGGTGACGCCCATAGAGGGCACATACAATATTTTAGTTGCTGCACTGTTGCTATTGGTTCATGGGCACAATTGTTGGTGCTCTTTGGCCTCAAGGGGCACATATAATTTAATATTGTAGTATATATGGACAACCAAAATAACAACATAGAAGGATTCAATATAAAAACAATTTTTTGTTTTCTTACATTAATGCGTACTAAATTTAAGTAATGCGTACTGAATTTAATACATTGTTCATGTATCTTTTCTAGATATGGAATAACTGGGAAGTAATGAGAAATGCAACATCCCTATATAACATGGTCAAAAAGTTTGTCGAAGATACTAAATAAGGAAGTTCAATTTCGGTAGAGGTCAATGCCTTTTCGCAACGAACAATTTCATCTTGTACTTGTGTGAGTATTTGGGAGACTGATTTGTCATTATCTTTGATCCCTCTCATTGAGAAAGCGAAACCGTCTACCGCAAAATCATATGAATTTGCACATTGTTTTACTGCTCCGAAGCCCTTAACAATATTGTTGCCGGTGGTGTTGAGTTTATTGACAAAGAAAGCTTTGCTTTGTTGTGCATTTGTTAGTGCTAATTTAATAATGGTTGTGTCAAGATCTTTCAGATTAGATGCTGACCGAGTTGGAATATCTTTCCCAAAGAGATTTTATGCATTGCTTGTAGTTGTAGCCAAATTGGTCTTGGGTTTTCTTGCAAACACTTTTAATTAATGGAGACGCTCGTGCATTTGCAAATGGTGTTGGAAACGATGAGAGACATAAGTGCAAGGATGCAATGAAAGTTACATATCCGATTGAGGACTCCATTGCTCAAGGTGTATATTTCTTAAATTGATGCTAAAGTGATTATAAATTATTCGTTTGGTTTAAGCAATGGATGAATGGAGATCATATTATAAACAACTTGAGGAGGGGGTATGGGTCTAAATTTAGGAGCGTAGAACGTAAAGAAACCCATGTCTTTGGACGTGTTTAGTTTTCTGGTCCTTTAGTTTTTGTTCATTCGTAGATTTTTCGTACGTTCTTATTCCTAGAATTTTTTTCATATAAATTTTTTGTTGAATAAACTTAAAAGAAAAGTACAATGACAAGAAATTTGGAAATCACAACGAACGAAACTTCCGACGTTCAAAGATCCGGATCAAGTGATAAAGATTGCGATGTAGCCTCACCACGACGATCCACAAAGCTCAACGCGGCGGCAAGAGGAGCAATTTTGCCACCATGGAGCACCACCACCATGGTAGCCACGGGGACCACCGTGGCAGTGGGGAGTGTGCCAGCTTCATGGCAGCAAACCATAGTCTTATGTGTTGCCACTACAACAGCCCAAACCTAAAACAATACCCAAGCCTAAAACTAGGTGCTGGCAGCAGCTGCACAAGTAGCCTAACATGCGTCCCAATCTACAGCCCACGCTGTAGGGCTGCCAAGCCAACCCAAACTCGAGCAAGCCCAAACTGCTACCCAAGCAGCGCAGGCTCAAGACTCATTGCAGGCCCGAGTTGGGCTGACCATTCCTTCTGCCCAAATCCAATGCGTTCCCAGCACCGCACCCCTCCCACGTGCCCTGCATATGCCACTGCTCACTTCCACGGCCCAACCCGCTCATATGGCTCACTTGGCGATCCCGACCGGTCCAAGACCAGTTCAATAGTCCCAGATTCAGATTTTTTTACCGATGATTAAACCTGGAACATTTTCACCCCATTTCTCCGTAGATTTGACATTTCCAAACTCAAATCTTGCGCTTGCAGTCCATTACACTTCCGCTGCTCAAGGAGATGCATACCATCCAAGGTATTCCAACCCGAATGACGAACCACACTTGTCACGACAAGTTATAGAGTTGACAAACGCCATCGCATAGCAGATGACCTTGGTGAATCAACTCTTACTGTGTACCAAGATGCAACATGCTCTAGACAAGGTGTCCCGAAGCATGACAAGGGCAGACGATGAACCTCTCCAGCAGCGTCCCTGTAAATGGGCCATCAACCAACCATAATCCAAGCATTCTAGTAGTTTACTCTCCCGCTTGGATCCTCGAGATAGCGTATGCTCTCATCTTAGTAGGCGAATGAGCGTGCACGCCCGATTAAGCCTACAAACTAGCATACGTTCATGGTTAAGGCTACACTCCGATTATCAACATGGACAACCTTAGCGAAGTGTTCATTCACAACTTGGCTCGTAAAGAGCATTCTCCACCTCACATCGGAGTAGGTAGCATGGCGGATTGAGAGAAGTAGTCACTCAATCTAGCTCAAGTTCAACCGGCAGCCTGCAAACAGCCCGCTCACTTGCTAAGGACGTGCCACATGCACCGCAGCCAGGCATAAACGAGTCGAGCAAAGGGAAGAGCAACTTAGACTAATAGGTCATAATCGGGGGCAGCCGAAAGTTCCATTGCCCCAGTATAGGCAAATTCAAGAAGAAGTTGAGAGGCTCCTGACTGAATGATTGCGTGATTTCCAGCGCAATGAGGCTATTAACGATGCGCTTTGACGAGACATGACTAACATAAGCAGGTCACCATTCACGTATAAGATTGAGCAGACAAATCCACCTCGCGGGTTCACTGTGCCTCAGTTCACTCCGTATAAAGGTGACGAAGATCCATACTAACATCTCAAGCACTACCACAGTACCATGATCTTCTACAAGAACAACGACGCGCTTATGTGCAAAAATTTTGCCACAACTCTACAAGACGACGCGCAAGACTGGTTTCACACCCTGCTGTCGTAGTCGATCCAGAGCTTCAATGAACTTTCCTTAGTTTTCACTAAGGAATATTCATCTAACTGCTCAATCAAAATGACATCTAATCATCTTTCAGCATCGTAAAAGGCTATTAGGAGACAATTCGCGACTATGTCAAGAGGTTCAAAGCAGAGAAGGCCAAGATTGTTGGTTGCAACGAAGACATAGCAATGACAACATTCAAAAATGGGCTTCACACCGAACACCCTTTTTTTGAAAAATTGATCATGGGAGAAGAACTGACCCTGGTAGCTTCGTATGCTTTGGCGGAGAAGCACGCACTCTGAGACGAGGACAAGCAATCTAACAAAAATAAGTCAGAAAAGAAGCATCCCCCAACCAGAGAAGACTCAGCGCCTGAAACATTCGCCAAGTTCACAATTACAATCGGCCAAATTCTCCGTAAGCTCAAGAACAAACCTTGGTTCGAACTGCCGCCACCTATGAAGAGCGATCTTACTAAGCTAGATCAGAAAAAGTATTGCACATTCCATCAAGGACTAGGCCACACTACCAACGACTACCAGAAGTAGAAGTAGTACCTTGAGAAGCTGACAAATAAAAGCCGGTGCAACAAGTATCTTAACAGGTTAACGACACGGCTTACACAAGCAAAGGAAATTGCCATCACCTCTTGAGCCCCGTTAGGGCTTTTCCAAATAAGTTCAAAGTCTCAAGCAGCTCGATGAACAAAACCTAGCAAGCCGAGGATTATCCAGTTTGTTATAAAATTTCTACCTTCCTGCACAGTTGATCCATTTCTTTATTCTCAATGAAGATTCAAGAAGTTATTCATAAGCCTGGCTCAACTGTTGTCTACAACAACTACTCAAACCCCTATATGGGTCAACTCTCCAGTGCGAGAGGATAAACTAATTGCTCTCCAGTGTGATAGGGTAAACTAATCCTCCGACACCCATATGGGTCTACCCTCAAGTGCTAGAGAATAAACTAATTGTTCTCCAGCGATAGGGTAAACCAATTCCCCAACACCCATAATGGTAAGCTCTCCAATGCGAGAGGGTAAACTAATTCCCCAACACCCATCTGGGTAAGCTCTCCAGTGCGAGAATGCCACATAGCTCAAAAGACCGATTGCTTGAAAACCAAATAGGCAGCAAATGGTGAGGGGGCAGTAACCACTTTGCACTCAACAGTTCACTCATTTGACACTTCATCTTTAACAGCTTCGATCTTGGCAGCACCATCATTGACTGCTTCATCTACTGCAGTTGAGAAATCAAACTCAAGCAGTTTCCTCATTTTTGGCAAACAGACCAAACCGTGGCCCATACCACACCACTTCCTCGGCCCATGCCGAGCCCATCCTTGGCTTTAGTCAAGTCAAGCAGCATAAACAATGGCCCCTACCATAACACCTATTTGGTCCATGCCAAGCCGACTTCTGGCCTCTGTCAGTCGACATGCCACACCATATCGACAGCTGCCCCATGGCAGCACCACCCAAGAAGAAGACAAGGAGAATTAAGTTTTTTTTACACAGGCAAGCAAACAATAGTGCTAGAGGAGGGGGAACAAATATCCTCTAGTTTTCTCTCTTTCTTGTAAGGATAAATAACTGCCCTCCGAAGTTGATTTAATCCTCTACTTAAGGTAGGCTTAAATAGGCTTTGGAGGTGATTTAATTCCCTTTCCTAGAATAGTCTAATTCCAAGTCTAAATGAGAATCTGCATCAAAGTTGGAGATCTCTACACATGCTGCCCTTTCCTGTGAGCAGCCCAGTAGGTGTTGGGGCATTTGTGGAGTAAAAATTAATCAAGAAAATTATGGATGCGACATGTGTACTTTTGAATGAAAATGACAAAATTATCCTCGAACTACACCGGAACCACCATAAGTGGCCGAACCCCTTTACTCCAAATAGGGGTCGGCCACACCCCTATAAATAGCTCCCATTTCTCCCAAAAACCTAAGTTCATTATTCTCCAAAAATTCTCTAAACATTTTCTCTATCAAATTCTAACTTTGGCCTCGGAGGTTCTTCGGCCAAAGCCCCCCTCCCCCCATTCATCGTGGGCGCGTGAGACTCTTGACCTTGACCTAAGGTGTTAATTATTTTGCAAGTGCATTTTCGTCCAAGAAGAAGAAGACGGAAATTTGCAACCACAGATAAGTTCAGATGATCATTTTTATTTTTAATTTTTATTACTTTCTGCTGCTGGTCCGATGGCTAATATGGTTGAGGCATTTTGCCAGTGCGGTAAAAGGGTTGAAGTTGCCACCATAAGAGCAAAGGCCAAGGCGGACAATGTCTGGAACCACCGTGAGTTTCTCTCTAAATGAATTCCTATGTTAATTTCTCCCTTGCAATCAAGTTTAATAGAAGAAAAACGCCAATTTGTTAAGTTTTCTTTCTTGGTAGAGCCTACAGAAATTTTGAATTGATTGATCTTAATCGATCTTCATTTCGTATATCATACGAGTAGCCTATGTCAAACAAATTTTGGAATTTTCTCATGACAGTGAGAACGTGCCCGAGTTTCACAGAAGCAATGATGGCAAGGCTAAATACCGTAACAAAGGTGCTTATTGCCCGAGGAGAAGAAAAAATGTTTCAGCAGACATTTGAAAGAATGACAGGATAAAAGCTCTTACATTCATATGCTTGCTATCTATCAACTTCTCATGAACCTGTGATTGGGATGCTGTACATCTCCGATAAATGAATAGCCTTCTGCAGTGATTTCTCTTACCATTTGTGCCCAGGAAATCCAACTCTCATGCATTACAAGGTAGATATTCTAGTGGACATAAAATTCGAATTCTTAAGTTTTTCATTCACTAGTTAGTTAATCTCACGTAGGTGGTGGTGCCGCTTAATTAGTTAAGAACAGTAAATCCTTCAGCAAACAGATGGAACCCTTCAGAAAAATATATATATATTGTCACAACTCACAAGGGATGGTCATGAATTCTGGTTCATGGGGTTCATATCCTATGACAAAGCCCTCAGGAATCTAAACTGAAGGAACGGTTGTTTGGTATCCATCTTGGATCCAATTTATTTGTTTATGAAACTAATGAGTATTAAGTAGTTTAGCGATATTAGTTGGATCCAAAAGGATGCTAACTCGAGTTATTGCAAACAGATTGCAGTGTAAAACTTTAACACCCCCGTTAAAGTTTTATGCACACTTTCCCATATTCTGGTTTTGCTCATCAGCTATTTTCTAAAGCTTTTTATGAGAACCAAACGTTCCTAAAGTTAGTTGAAGATTTATACATAAGACACAGAAGAACAGAGTATCTTTAATCAACTCTCTAGCAAGTATCATATCCATTTGGGAAGCATTAATATCTTGGGAAAATATTTCCGCAAACGCTTTCTCCTTCTGCAATCCTTGTTTATTTAAGGTCCCTTGATTCTCCTTTCATTTATTTAATCCAAAGATCAGAAATACAAGGGCATATGTAGTGTGTAGAAATCACTCTCCTTAATTTTTACATCAACGGCCCTTGAAAACAAGCAGAGGAAAACCCCAAATAACACAATTCTATATATGGCTTCCATTTTATTTCGAATCAGCTAAACAGTTTTTGATGCAGCACGAGCATAGAAGGATTACAAATGTAAATCTTGAAGAACAAAGGTTTGTGGGATCCACTAGAGATTGGGATAAAACCGAAAGGTTGTCTGGATTTTTTCTAAGTTGATGCATTACATTGGGAGCCAAATGACTTTAAATAGACTTATAAACAGCCTCGGAAAGGCTCAAGGGTTTTGGGAATAAGAACAACATTAATCATACTTAAATAGAAAGATCGGATTTTTATTACAAAATTTAAAATGTAGTTTTGGAAGCCCAAACGGCCCTAAAATCCATCAATATATCATAGCAAACCAATGAATTTAAACTAGGACGCCCCGCTCTTTTCGACAAGGTATCATGGACCCAAAACGGAGCACAGACGCCTAATCTGTAAACTACTGTTGCGCCCTTTCATATTCCTTAGGTCTATTTCGTTCGGCCATTTGTTACATTAGTTTTACTCTCAGTTAGCAATTCAGTTGTTTGATTTATAACAAAATGAACGTATCTCACACAAACTTTGCTTTGTGTGTGTGTTTGAAAATAAAGGATTTAAGATAACTTTGGAGTTCTCTACAATCTCATAATTCTCGAATAAAACTTAAATATTTTATTCTTCTCCATAAGGAGGTATTTATAAGATTACAAAAAAGGAATACTAGGAAATAAATCAAAACAATCATTGTCCACAAGACAAGGAAACCTAGACCAAATAAAATTAAATCATATCAAATCAAATCTCTAAAATACCTTTCTTTATATTTTCCAACACCACCCGTCAAATTCATGAAGTCATGAGTTAGCCATAAAAGAAATAAGATCTAATTGAAACTTATTTATGCTACAACGGATGTCATCGATATTAAGGTTTTACTAGTCTCTTAAAGAGGAATACGATTTGCTGGATTGCACCCACCAATTTTCCAATGGTGAAAAGTAATGCCCTTTGCTTCTAGGAGAGTCAGCATATTGGCACCAAACCTTGAGTTGGAAGTAGTGTGGTGGAATGCAGTTTTTTCTTTGAATTGTTGAAATTCCCACCCGCCTCAACAAATTCTGTTTCTTTCTTGCACAAATAGAGATGGAGGTCGAGATTCCACAACACCGCGACAATTCAGTGAGTGAGCCAACTTCGTCTCTGAACTCAAGTCTTCACTTTGACCAGTGTATCCTATCAACGAAAGGGTGCTCGACGTGACCAAACTTTAGAACTCTTTCTTGACAATTGGCCTTTTTTGGTATGGTTGTGTACCCAAAACTCATTGAAAACTGAAAGCAGTAAAAAAGTGGAGAAAAAGAAAATCCAAACCTCAAAACTCAAAAGTGTAATTGTATCAGTATCAATGTGACACCATGTTGTGCGGTTATCGGAAATGCTATCATGGTTATATATGCACATTGCCATGTGTTTTTTTCTTCATCTATTCAAATTTGAATAATCAATAAAAGATTATAGTTTGAAAGTTTCCATTGATGCTGTCAAGATTAAAGATGCATAGCAAATTGTGTTCTTAAGAATTCAACATGTGGTATATTTGGGTATATGTCTAATATACAACCAAAAGGGCAACACAGAAGGATTCAATATTAAAACAACTTTTTGTTTTCTTACAGTAATTTTTCATTTTATTTTCTTTTTCCAATAAATATAGAATAATCATATGTATATGATTTAGTATTCAAGTAATGCGTACTAAATTTAATACATTGTTCACGTATCTTTTCTAGATATGGAATAACTGGGAAGTAATGAGGAATGATACATCCCTATATAACATGGTCAAAAAGTTTGTCGAAGATACTAAATAAGGAATTTCAATTTCGGTAGAGGTCAATGCTTTTCCGCAACGAACAATTTCGTCTTGTACTTGTGTGAGTATTTGGGAGACCGATTTGTCATTATCTTTGATCCCTCGCATTGAGAAAGCGAAACCGTCTACTGCAAAATCATATGAATCTGCACATTGTTTTACTGCTCCGGATCCCTTAACAATATTGTTGCCGGTGGTGTTCAGCGCATTGACAAAGAAAGCTTTGCTTTGTTGTGCATTTGTTAGTGCTAATTTAAGAATGGATGTGTCAAGATCTTTGAGATTAGATGCTGATCGAGTTGGAATATCTTTCCAAAGAGATTTTACGCATTGCTTGTAGTTGTAGCCGAATTGGTCTTGGTTTTGCTTGCAAACGCTTCTAATTAATGGAGACGCTCTTGCATTTGCAAATGGTGTTGGAGACGATGAAAGACATAAGAGCAATGATGCAATGAAAGTTGCATATCCGATTGAGGAGTCCATTTCTCAAGGTGTATGTTTCTTAAATTGATGAAAAGTGATTACAAATATTTGTTTGATTTATGGAATGGATGAACGGAGATCATATTTATAAACAACTCAAGGAGCGGGTATGGGTCTAAATTTAGGAGTGCAGAAGGTAAAGAAACCCATTTCTTTTTACTTTAGTTTTCTGGTCTTTTAGTTTTTGTTTTTTCTTTAACGTACTAACTAATAACACACTGGATGCAAACCACCTAACCTATTCTAGTTTAATTAACCAACTCCTCATTTGTAGAAACTCCAACATAACCAAAACTGATGCATGGTTATCAAAGGGATTTTTTCATTACATCGCAAGGATTAATTTAAGTCATTTCATTTGTTTTTTTACAAATTCATTTACATCCATATTTACTTATCAATATATATGATGTTAGAAGAATCTAAAAAATTCAAATTGATGGTATTAGAGGTGTTTCTTTTAGCCCATTTCGTCATGTTCGGTTAGCAGCTTAGGAGGATCGAGCCTTATTAAGCAAGGTTACGATAGGCGGCCTATGAACATGGGGACTTGGACCCCTAACCTGGAAGTCTAGCGCCTCATCCGGCCTCCGGAAAGTTTATGGAACCTAAGGGTTGTGGATTATAACATCCAAACTTGGGCCTTACACCATTCAAATGAATAATCAAAAGGGTATTCTGATAATCAGCTGAGGGAGCATAATCAAGAAATTTTGTGTTTGATTTCCAAACATATTCAATTCACACCAATGTGTTAAATATCGCTAGGTCGTTATCGAGCGGCGGGTGGGGTTCTAACCAGTGGCCTGAGGTTTTTTTTTTATCTTAATTAAATTTATTATATGACATACAAATAAGTGCATATATATATTTAAAAAAATAAATAAGTAAAAATTATAATTGTAATGGGGAAACTTAAAATGAAAAATATAAATATAAATAAATTATATAAAGTACTACAATTTATTGAAAACATCAAAGAACTATCGCAAAGAGAGACGACCACATCGCATTCTTGGTTTCCTTTTTTTTGTCTGGGAAAGGGTGAGTCAAGACTCAAAGTTAATTAAAACAAAACTAACACTTATTCTGCCTAGACCCACGTAGATGCCATACTTGATTTTCTAACCGTTTAGTAATTAATCGTGGTGCTGGCTAGCTGTCTAGACTGCTTTTTAGAACATCGATTCATACTGCTTTCACCATCTATCCTTCGCCTATCTTCATTAATCTTCAGATCACATATTTTTCATCAATCTATATAATTAAAAATAAAATTAAAAACTTAAAACGAATTGGTTATCAACCTAGCCCTTAAGTTTTAATTTTGTACCAAAATGTAGTTAGGGCTTATAGAAACGTAATGTATTCCACTATCGGAGTCGAAGCCCATATTGAAAGTTATCAATCTGTTTTTGCTACAACGGATGTGATCGATATTAAGGTTTTTCTAGTCTTTAAAAGTGGAATACGACTTGCTGGAATGCACCCACCAGTTTTCCAATGGCAGAAAGTACTACCCTTCACTTCTAGGAAGTCAGCATATTGGCATCAAACCTTTAGTTGGAAGTGGTGTGGTGGTGAGAGGTCCTTTTCTTTGAGTTGTTGAAATTCCCACCTGCCTCAACAAATTATGTCTCTTTCTTGCACGGATGGAGATGGAGGTCGAGACTCCTACAGCACCACAACAATTCAATGAGCAAACCAACTTCGTCTTTGAAATCAAGTTTTCCTTTTGACCCGTGTATCCTATCAACAGAAGGGTGCTCAACGGACCAATCTTTAGATCTCTTTCTTGCCAATTGGCTTTTTCTGTGTGATTGTATACCCAAAACTCATTGAAAACTGAAAGCAGTAAAAAAGTGGAGAAAAAGAAAATCCAAACCTCAAAACTCAAAGGTGTAATTGTATCAATATCCATGTGACTCCATTTTGTGCGGTCATTTGAAATGCTATTATGGTTATATACGCACATTGCCATGCGTTCTTTTCTTCATCTTTTCAAATTTGAATAATCAACAAAGAATTATAGTTTGAAAGTTTCCATTGATGCTGTCAAGATTAAAGATGCATAGCAAATTGTGTTCTTAAGAATTCAACGTGTAGTATATATGGGTATATGTGTAGTATATATGGACAACTAAAATAACAACATAGAAGGATTCAATGTTAAAACAATTTTTTGTTTTCTTACATTAATTTTTCATTCTTTTCTTTGCTTTTACAAATTAAACATACATTAATTATATGTATATTATTTAGTATTTAAGTAATGCGTACTGAATTTAATACATTGTTCACGTATCTTTTCTAGATATGGAATAACTGGGAAGTAATGAGGAATGCAACATCCCTATACAACATGATCAAAAAGTTTGTCGAAGATACTAAATAAGGAAGTTCAATTTCGGTAGAGGTCAATGCCTTTTCGCAACGAACAATTTCATCTTGTACTTGTGTGAGTATTTCGGAGACTGATTTGTCATTATCTTTGATCCCTCTCACTGAGAAAGCGAAACCGTCTACCGCAAAATCATATGAATCTGCACATTGTTTTATTGCTCCGGAGCCCTTAACAATATTGTTGCCGGTGGTGTTGAGTGCATTGATAAAGAAAGCTTTGCTTTGTTGTGCATTTGTTAGTGCTAATTTAAGAATGGCTGTGTTAAGATCTTTGAGATTAGATGTTGATCAAGTTGGAATATCTTTCCAAAGAGATTTTATGCATTGCTTGTAGTTGTAGCCAAATTGGTCTTGGGTTTGCTTGCAAACACTTCTAATTAATGGAGACGCTCGTGCATTTGCAAATGGTGTTGGAAACGATGAGAGACAAATGAGCAAGGATGCAATGAAAGTTGCATATCCGATTGAGGACTCCATTGCTCAAGGTGTATGTTTCTTAAATTGATGCTAAAGTGATTATAAATTATTGGTTTGGTTTAAGCAATGGATGAATGGAGATCATATTATAAACAACTCAAGGAGGGGGTATGGGTCTAAATTTAGGAGCACAGAAGGTAAAGAAACCCATGTCTTTTGACGTGTTTAGTTTTCTGGTCCTTTAGTTTTTGTTTTTTCTCTTACGTACTAACTAATAATGCATTGGATGCAAACCACCAAACCTATTCTAGTTTAATTAACCAACTCATCCTGTCCAGAAACTCCAATATATCCAAAGGTGATGCATGCTTGTGAAAAGTAATTTTTTATTTGTTCCATTGCAATGATTAATTTAGCCATTGTGGAGCCAAAAATAATCACAAGGCGACACGTGGATTTTTGGTAAATTGACAAAGTTACCCTTGAGACACACCGATTGTCCTACGCACGAGCCGTGGACAATCATTCTTTAATCAAGCCAAGAATGTCCAAAAAAGGTAACCAATTCCAAATTATCTCATCCATCCTCATTTTAGGTAATTACTTCATAACCTACAAATTATTCCATATAAATGGAGATTAATTCCTAATTAATCCATTAATCACCAATTAAATCACCCATTTTCACACAAAAAACCTCTAAGGGCCGGCCACCTCCATTCCCTATATATATGACCCTATTTTTTCTAAAAAAGGAGGTCCGCACTCTTGCAAAACTCCCAAAAACTCTCCAAATATTTTTCTCTCTAAATTCTAACTTTGGCATCGGAGGTTCTTCGACCAAAGCCCCCCATTCATCGTGGGCGCGTGAGGCTCTTGGCCTTAACCTAAGGTGTTAATTGTTTTGTAGGTGCAATTTTTTCCAAGAAGAAGAAGGCAGAAATTTGCATCCACAGCCATTTCATTTGTTTTTTTTTTTTTTGACAAATTCATCCACATCCATATTTACTTATCAATATATATGTTGTTAGAAGAATCTAAAAAATTCAAATTGATAGTGTTAGAGGAGTATCTTTTAACCCATTTCGTCGTGTTCGGTTAGCAATTTGGGAGGCTCGAGTCCTATTAAGCATGGTTGCGATAGGCGGCCTAGGGGCATGGGGACATGGATCCTTGACCCGGAAGTCCAACACCTTGTTCGACCTTCGAAAAGTTTATCCAACCTAAGGGTTGTGGGTTTTAACATTCAAACCTGAGCTTTGTGCCGTTCGAAGGAATAATGATTCGGAAATGAGCTGAGGGAGTATAATCAAGACATTTTGTGCTTGATTTCCAAAAACATTCCGTTCACACCAATGCTTTAAACATCGCTAGACCATTATCGAGCGGCCGTTAGGGTCCTAACTGTTGACCTAGGTTTTTTTTTTTAATATCTTTATTAGATTTATTATATGACATATAAATAGGTGCATATTTATACTTAAAATAAGTAAATAAACTATACTTGTAATTGTAACATCCCACATCGCCCAGAGGAGTGAATCCTGTAAGCCTTATATGTATATTTCCATCTCTTCCTAGCACGATGCATTTTGGGAGCTCACTGGCTTCGGGTTCCATCGGAACTCCGAAGTTAAGCGAGTTCGCACGAGAGCTATCCTATGATGGCTGACCCACTGGAAAGTTCTTGTGTGAGTTCCTAGAAATAAAACCGTGAGGGCGTGGTCGGGGCCCAAAGCGGACAATATCGTGCTACGGCGGAGTCGAGCCTGGGATGTGGTGGGGGCCCAGGCCGGGATGTGACAATTTGGTATCAGAGGGAGTGTGTAGACAAGGAAGTCGGGCCCGTAAGGGGGGGTGGATTGTAACATCTCACATCGCCCAGGAGAGTGGATCATATAAGCCTTATATGTATATTCCTATCTCTTCCTAGCACGAGGCTTTTTGGGAGCTCACTGGCTTCGGGTTTTATTGGAACTCTGAAGTTAAGCGAGTTCGCGCGAGAGCAATCTCATGATGGGTGACCCACTGGGAAGTTCTCGTGTGAGTTCCTAGAAATAAAACCGTGAGGGCAAAGCGGACAATATCGTGTTACAGCGGAGTCGATCCCGGGATGTGGTGGGGACCCGAGCCTGGATGTGACATAATGGAGAAACTTAAAATGCAAAAAATAAATGTAAATAAATTATAAAGTACTACAAATTATTGAAAACATCAAAGAACAATCTCAAAGAGAGACCTCGCATTGGATGCAAACCACCAAACCTATTCTAGTTTAATTTGTTTTGAACTGAAACCAGCTTCTCCTTTCTAGAACATGACAAAAAGTGAAGCATGCTTAACAAAAGTATTTTATTTTATTTTATTACATCGGAAGGATTAATTTAGGCCATTTCATTTGCTTTTTACAAATTCCTCTACATTCATATTTACTTCTCGATACAAATAATATATGGACTTCTGAAGAATCTCCACAAATTTATATTTGCTATAAGAAATTTAAGTGTGTCTATCATATAGGCGAAAACGGAAAAGTATATATGAAACAATATCCAACAATATGCTTTAGTAGACAAAAGTTGGCATATTGTTTATCGGCATTTCTTTCTCTCTTTTTGTTGTTGTATACCGAGACAGACCCTTATCATAAGGATAGTCGTCCCTCTGAAACTCCAGGCACAGCCCAGGCAAACAATCCTTTTGTCCATTATTCGCCTGTTCTGGTGACATCGAATTCTTCTACCAAGCGTTAGTGTTTTTGTTGTTCCCTTGTTTCTTTACGCAGTTCTCTTAAGAATCAATCCTTCGATTATAATAATGATCATTAGCTAGCCTTAATTTAACTGATAAAGAAATTTCTTTTGGGAAACTTTTGTGCTCTAGTTGTATCCATGCTTATAAAAGTACCAAATTTTAAATTTTAGTCCTACTTGACTTTTTACATGTAAAAACCTTTTCAATTATAGTTTGATATATGTGAATCTCACGCAAATAATGTGGAGTAAAAAATAATCAAAAAAATTATGGAGGCGACACTTGTACTTTTGGGTGAAAATGACAAAATTACCCACGAGCTACACTGGAACTTCCACGCACAAGTAGCGGACCATAACGACTCAATCAAGGTCAATAGTGATCAAAATAGATATTTATTCAAAATCTATTTCATCCATTCTCATCAAATCCTCCCCATAAGGTAACCCTCAATTATTCATTCAAATTTGGATTAATTACCTAAATTAATTGATTAATTTCCTAATTAATTGATTAATTTTCTAATTAATTAAATAATTTTCTAATTGATTGCAAGATATTATTTTGACATAATATCTTGCAATTACATCCAAAAACCACCACAAGTGGCCAAACCCCTTTTCTCCAAATAGGTGTCGGCTACTTCCCTATAAATAGCTCTCATTTCTCCCAAAAACCTAAGTTCATTCTTCTCCAAAAATTCTCTAAACACTTTCTTTCTCAAATTCTAACTTTGGCATCAGAGGTTCTTCGGCCAAAGCCCCTCATTCATCGTGGGCGTGTGAGGCTCTTGGCCTTGACTTAAAGTGTTAATTGTTTTGCAGGTGCATTTTCGTCCAAGAAGAAGAAGGCAGAAATTTGCAACCATAAATTGGTGTTTTCATTGAGAGTTTGATTCACACGCAGCACCACTATGGTAGCTACGGGGACCACCGTGGCAGTGAGGAGTGGGCCAGCTCGATGGTAGCAGACCATAGCCTTATGCGCTGCCACTACAACAGCCCAAACCCAGGACCAAGCCTAGGCCTAAGCGCTAGCAGCAACCGCACAAGTATCACAGCAGGTGGCCCAATCTCCAGCCCATGTTGCAGGGCAGCCAAGCCATGCCCAGCACGAGCAAGCCCAAGACGCATTGCAAGCCTGAGTTGCGCTGACCATTCCTTTGGCCTAAATCTAATGCGCTCTCAGCGCCGCACCGCGCCCACGCGCCCCGCATATGACACGACCCACTTTCGAGACCCAACCCACTCCCGTGGCTCACTTGGTGTTCCTGACTAGTCCAAGACCGGTTCAACAGTCTTGGATTCAGATTTCTAGACCAACGATTAAACTGGGGATATTTTCACCCCATTTATCCGCAGATTTGACATTTCCCAACTCAAATCTTGCGCCCAAAGTCCACTACACTTCCGCTGCTCAAGGAGACACATACCGTCTAAGCTCTTCCAACCCGAATGACGAACCACACTTGTCTCGACAAGTAAAAGAGTTAACAAGCGTCCTCGCACAACATACGACTTTGGTGAATCAGCTCTTGCAATGCACCGAGATGCAACGTGCTTTAGACGAGGTTTCCCGAAGCATGACAAAGGCAGACGACGAACCTCTCCAGCAGCGTCCAGGCAAATAGCCTCTCAACCAGCCATGATTCGGGCGTTCTAGCAGTTGACGCTCCCGCATGGATCCTCGAGATAGCGTATACTCTCATCTTAGCACGCGGATGAGCGTGCACTCCCAATCAAGCCCACAAATGAGCATACGTTCACGGTTGAGGCCACACTCTGATTATCAACATGGACAATCTTCCAGGCGAAGTGTTTATTCACAACTAGGCTCGCAAAGAGCATTTTTCACCTCACATTGGAGTAGGCAAAACGGCGGATGGAGAGAAGTAGTCCCTCAATCTGGCTCAAGTTCAACCGGTAGCCTGCAATTAGCCCGCTCACTTGCCATGAACGTGCCACATGCACCGCAGCCACGACATAGACGAGTCGAGCATAAGAAAGAGTGGCCTAGACCAATAGGTCACGACCGGGGGCAGCCAAAAGTTCCACAGCCCCATCAGAGGCAAATTCAAGAAGAAGTTGAGAGGCTCCTAATTGAACGATTACGCGATTTCCAGTGCAACGAGGCTACTGACGATGCTTTTCAACGAAACATGACCAACATACGCAGGTCACCATTCATGCATAAGATTGAACAGACAGATCCACCTCGCGGGTTCACTATGCCTCACTTTACTCCATACAAGGGAGATGAAGATCCGGACCAACATCTCAAGCACTACTGTAGTACCATGATCCTCTACAGGAACAACAACGCGCTTTTGTGCAAATTTTTTGCAACAACTCTACAAGGCGAGGTGCAAGACTGGTTTCACACACTGCCGCCACAGTCGATTCGGAGTTTCAACGAACTTTCCTTAGTTTTCACTAAGGAATATTCGTCTAACCGCTCAATCAAAAGGACATCCGATCATCTCTTCAGCATCGTAAAAGGCCATTAGGAGACAATTCGCGACTATATCAAGAGGTTCAAAGCAGAGAAGGCCAAGATTATTGGCTATATCGAAGGCATAGCAACGACAACATTCAAAAATGGGCTTCTCATCGAACACCCTTTATTCGAAAAATTGATCATGGGAGAAGAACTGACCATGGCAGCTTTGTATGCTTTGGCGGAGAAGCACGCATTATAGGATGAGGTCAAGCAGTCTAACAAAAATGAGTCAGTAAAGAAGCATCCTTCGACCAGAGAAGACTCAGCACTCGAAACATTCACCAAGTTCACAGTTCTAAGTAAGCTCAAGAACACCACCTATGAAGAGCGATCTTACCAGGCTGGATCAGACAAAATATTGTGCATTCCATCAAGGACCAAGCCACACTACCGACGGCTGTCAGAAATGGAAGCAGTACCTTGAGAAGCTGACAAATGAGGGCCGGTGCGACGAGTATCTTGACAGGTCAACGACACAGCCTACATAAGCAAAGGAAATCTCCATCACCCCCTGAACCCCGTTAGTGTTTTTCCAATTAAGTTTAGTAGCTCGACGAACAAAACCTCACAAGTCGAGGATTATCCAATTTGTTATGCAATTTCTACCTTCCAGCACGGTTGATCCATTTATTTATTCTCAATGAAGATTCAAGAAGTTATTCATAAGCTTGGCTCAACAGCTGTCTACAACAACTGCTCAAACCCCTATCTGGGTCTGCTCTCCAGTGCGAGAGGATAAATTAATTACTATCCAATGCGAGAGGGGAAACTAATTCCCCGACACCCATCTGGGTTTGCTCTCCATTGCGAGAGGATAAACTAATTCCCCGACACCCATCTGGGTTTGCTCTCCAGTGCGAGAGGATAAACTAATTGCTCTCCAGTGTGCGAAGGTAAACTAATTGCTCTCCAGTGCGAGAGGGTAAACTAATTGTTCTTCAATGCGAGAGGGTGAACTAATTGCTCTCCAGTACGATAGGGTAAACTAATTCCCCGACATCCATCTGGGTAAGCTCTCCAGTGCGAGAAGGCCACATAACTCAAAAAATCGAATGCTTGAAGACCAACTAGGCATCAAATAGTCAGGGGGCAACAACCACTGTAGACTTAACAGTTCGCTTATCCGACACTTCATCTTTAGTTGCTCCGATCTTGACAACTCTATCTTTGACTGCTCCATGTACGACAGCTGAGAAATCAAACTCAAATAGTTTCCTCATTTTTGGCAAGCAGCTCATGCCACGCCACTTCCTCGGCCCATGTCGAGCCAGTCCTTGGCTTCAGCCAAGCCGAGCAGCACAAGCAATGACCCCTACCACACCACCTCTTTGCCCCATGCCAAGTCAACTCCTGGCCCCTGCTAGCCGACGTTCCGCACCACCCCAACAGTTGTCCCGTGGCAACACCACCCAAGAAGAAGACAAGGAAAATTAAGTTTTTCTTACATCGGTGCAGCGCGGAGAAGACAAAGAAATCAACGGAAGACTGTTCTTTACACGTGCAAGCAAAGAAGAGTGCTAGGGGAGGGGGAACAAATATCCTCTAGTTTTCTCTCTTTCTTATAGGGATAAATAATTGCCCTCCGAAGTTGATTTAATCCCCTACTTAAGGTAGGCTTAAATAGGCTTTGGAGGTGATTTATTTCCCTTTCCTAGAAGAATCTAATTCCAAGTCCAAGTGAGAATCTGCATCAAAGCTGGAGAACTTTACACCTGTTGCCCTTTCCTGTGACCAGCCCAACAGATGTGCGGTATTTGTGGAGTAAGAAATAATCAAGAAAGTTATGGAGGCGACACGTGTACTTTTGGGTGAAAATGACAAAATTACCTTCAAGCTACACCGAAACTTCCACAAACAAGTAGCGGACAATCACGACTCAATCAAGGTCAAAAGTGATCAAAATAGGTATTTATTCAAAATCTATATCATTCATCCACATCACATCCTCCACACAAGGTAACCCTCATTTATTCATTCAAATTAGGATTAATTACCTAAATTAATTGATTAATTTCCTAATTAATTAATTAATTTCCTAATTGATTGCAACATATTATTTTGACATAATATCTTTCAATTACACCCAAAAACCACCATAAGTGGCCGGATCCCTTTTCTCCAAATAAGGGGGCCGGCCACACCCCTATAAATAGCTCCCATTTCTGCCAAAAACCTAAGTTCATTCTTCTCCAAAAATTCTCTATACACTTTCTCTCTCAAATTCTAACTTTGGCATCAGAGGTTCTTTGGCCAAAGCCCCTATAGTGTGGTGGAACGCGGTTTTTTCTTTGAATTGTTCAAATTCCGCATCAACAAATTCTATTTCTTTCTTGCACGAATAGAGATGGAGGTCGAGATTCCACAGCACCACAACAATTCAATGAGCGAGCCAACTTCATCTCTGAACTCAAGTCTTCACTTTGACCCGTGTATCCTATCAATGGAAGGGTGCTCGACGTGACCAAACTTTAGAACTCTTTCTTGACAATTGGCTTTTTTGGGTATGATTGTGTACCCAAAACTAATTGAAATTTGAAAGCAGAAGAAAAGTGGAGAAAAACAAAATGCAAACCACAAAACTCAAAAGTGTAATTGTATCAGTATCAATGTGACTCCATGTTGTGCGATCATTAGAAATGCTATCATGGTTATATATGCACATTGCCATGCATTTTTTTCTTCATCTATTCAAATTTGAATAATCAATAAAAGAATTATAGTTTGAAAGTTTCCACTGATGTTGTCAAGATTAAAGATGCATAGCAAATTGTGTTCTTAAGAATTCAATGTGTGGTATATTTGGGTATATGTCTAATATGGACAACCAAAAGAGCAACACAGAAGCATTCAATATTAAAACAACTTTTGGTTTTCTTACAGTAATTTTTTATTTTCTTTTCTTTTACAAATTAAATATAGAGTAATCATATGTATATGATTTAGTATTCAAGTAATGCGTACTGAATTTAATACATTGTTCACGTATCTTTTCTAGATATGGAATAACTGGGAAGTAATGAGGAATGCAACATCCCTATATAACATGGTCAAAAAGTTTGTCGAAGATACTAAATAAGGAAGTTCAATTTCAGTAGAGGTTAATGCTTTTCCGCAACGAACAATTTCGTCTTGTACTTGTGTGAGTATTTGGGAGACCGATTTGTCATTATCTTTCATCCCTCGTATTGAGAAAATGAAACCATCTACTGCAAAATCATATGAATCTGCACATTGTTTTACTGCTCCAGAGCCCTTAACAATATTGTTGTCGGTGGTGTTGAGCGCATTGACAAAGAAATCTTTGCTTTGTTGTGCGTTTGTTAGTGCTAATTTAAGAATGGTTGTGTCAAGATCTTTGAGATTAGATGCTGATCGAGTTGGAATATCTTTCCAAAGAGATTTTACGCATTGCTTGTAGTTGTAGCCGAATTGGTCTTGGGTTTGCTTGCAAACGCTTCTAATTAATGGAGACGCTCTTGCATTTGCAAATGGTGTTGGAGACGATGAAAGACATAAGAGCAATGATGCAATGAAAGTTGCATATCCGGTTGAGGAGTCCATTTCTCAAGGTGTATGTTTCTTAAATTGAAAAAGTGATTACAAATATTTGTTTGATTTATGGAATGGATGAACGGAGATCATATTTATAAACAACTCAAGGAGCGGGAATGGGTCTAAATTTAGGGGTGCAGAAGGTAAAGAAACCCATTTCTTTTGGCGTGACTAGTTTTTTGGTTCTTTAGTTTTTTTTTTTTCTTTAACGTACTAACTGATAACACACTGGATGCAAACCACCTAACCTATTCTAGTTTAATTAACCAACTCCTCATTTCTAGAAACTCCAACATAACCAAAAGTGATGCATGCTTATCAAAAGGATTTTTTCATTACATCGCAAGGATTAATTTAAGTCATTTCATTTGTTTTTTAACTGATTCTTTTACATCCATATTTACTTATCAATATATATGATGTTAGAAGAATCTAAAAAATTCAGATTGATGGTATTAGAGGAGTTTCTTTTAGCCCATTTCGTCGTGTTTGGTTAGTAGCTTAGGAGGGTCGAGCCCTATTAAGCGAGGTTACGATAGGCAGCCTATGAGCGTGGGGACATGGACCCCTAACCTGGAACTCCAGTGTCTCATCCAGCCTCCGGAAAGTTTATGGAACCTAAGGGTTGTGGATTATAACATCCAAACTTGGGCTTTACAGCATTCGAAGGAATAATCAAAAGGGCGTTCTGATAATCAGTTGAGGGAGCATAATCAATAAATTTTGTGTTTGATTTCCAAACATATTCCGTTCACACCAATGTTTTAAATATCGCTAGATCGTTATCGAGCGGCGGGTAGGGTTCTAACTAGTTGCCTAAGGTTTTTTTTTATCTTAATTAAATTTATTATATGACATACAAATAAGTGCATATATATATTTAAAAAAAATTAAATAAGTAAAAATTATAATTGTAATGGGGAAACTTAAAATGAAAAATATAAATATAAATAAATTGTATAATGTAAACATCAAAGAACTATCGCAAAAAGAGACGACCACATCGCATTATTGGTTTCCTTTTTCTGTCTGGGAAAGGGTGAGTCAAGACTCAAAGTTAATTAAAAAAAACAAAACAAACATTTATTCTGCCTAAACCCACGTAGGTGCCATACTTGATTTTCTAACCATTTAGTAATTAATCGTGGTGCTGGCTAGCTGTCTAGACTACTTTTTAGAACATCGATTCACACTGCTTTCATCAATCTATATAATTAAAAATAAAATTAAAAACTTAAAACGAATTGGTTATCAAACTAGCTCTTAAGTTTTAATTTTGTACCAAAATGTAGTGAGGGCTTATAGAAACCTAATGTAACTATCGGAGTTGAAGCCCATATTGAAAGTTATCAATTTGTTTTTGCTACAACATATGTGATCGATATTAAAGTTTTACTAGTCTCTAAAAGTGGAATACGACTTGTTGGAATGCACCCACTAGTTTTCCAATGGCAGAAAGTACTACCCTTCGCTTCTAGGAAGTTAGCATATTGCCACCGGACCTTGAGTTGGAAGTGGTGTGGTGATGCGCAGTCCTTTTCTTTGAGTTGTTGAAATTCCCACCTGCCTCAACATATCATGTCGCTTTCTTGCACGGACGGAGATGGAGGTCGAGATTCCCACAGCACCACGACAATTCATTGAGCGAACCAACTTCATCTCTGAAATCAAGTCTTCCTTTTGACTCATGTATCCTATCAACGGAAGGGTGCTCAACGGACCAATCTTTAGATCTCTTTCTTGCCAATTGGCTTTTTCTTTGTGAGATTGTATACCCAAAACTCATTGAAAACTGAAAGCAGTAGAAAAGTGGAGAAAAAGAAAATCCAAACCTCAAAGTGTAATTGTATCAGTATCAATGTGACTCCATGTTGTGCAGTCATTTGAAATGCTATTATGGTTATATATGCACATTGCCATGCGTTCTTTTCTTCATCTTTTCAAATTTGAATAATCTACAAAGAATTAGAGTTTGAAAGTTTCCACTGATGCTGTCAAGATTAAAGATACATAGCAAATTGTATTCTTAAGAATTCACACTACAAGAAAAGTGGGTTAAGAACACAATTGATCTTTGTCCTTTTCATTTTCATTGAGCACCAATACATATCTGTGCGTGTTGAGTATCATTGAACACAAAACTATTTTATATGTGCTCTCTAAGCAAAAAGAACACTAGTTTGTGCCAAAAATGAAGTGTATTTGTGCCTACTTGCATGTGTCACCCTTATAAATGTTAGAAA
The DNA here is from genome assembly GCF_042453785.1 of Malus domestica. Lineage (NCBI taxonomy): Eukaryota > Viridiplantae > Streptophyta > Magnoliopsida > Rosales > Rosaceae > Malus > Malus domestica. The sequence continues at coordinate 6,305,125 of NC_091663.1, read as the reverse complement.
TAAGATTTGTTTATTAATTTACGAAAGCACAATAAAAGATTTCGTGCTCTCCGATGTAATATATTTAAATTAAAAGTAAGTTTTCGTGTCATTGCTTTTACTTTTTCCCATTCTCAATTCCTTTACATTTAGGGCGCGTTTACGTAAAGGTAATGAGAATCAAGAAACGGAATTGAATTCTGATTACGGCTTACACCGGTGTTTACTAACGTGAGAGGAATCAAAAATCGTGTGGGACCCAGTTGAATTCCGGAATCACACTCCGAAATTTCCCGGAGTCGAATTCTCTAGCAACAGGTGGTAATTGAATTCCTTGTATTGCTGTCCTCCAGGAATCAGACTTTTGTTCCTAAATTACCTTCTCAATTCGTCTTCTACAAATCCACCCAAATTGGGAGGTCGCATGGGTGGTGGGAGGACATGTGAATATGGGAGGCAGTGGGAGGATCTGTGAATATGGGAGGTTGTGGGGGCTGGGGAAAAAGAGGATATGGAGGATTGGGAAGCGTGGAGGACCTGTGAGTATGATAGGTGGTGGGAAGGGTTGTGCGGGCTGGGAAAGAAGAAGGCAGCAAGGATGAAACGAAGAGGCATGGGAGACTGGGGGTGCTCTGGAAGTCGAAGAAAAGATGGGGATGAGAGGAAACGGAGAGGCATGGGAGATCAACTGGGGGTGCTCTGGAAGAAGGTAAAGAAAAGATGGGGATGAGAGGAAATGGAGAGGCGTGGGAGGTCGACCGGGGGTGCTCTGGAATAAGGTGTAGGAAAGATAGAGATAGGAGGATGGGAGGAAGAAAAGTCAAGTTTGTAAAGATAAATTTAATTTTATATAAATAAACTTAATTTTCAATAATTATAGCATAAAAATCATTTATTTTCAACAAGGACAATTTAGTATTTACATTACTTGGAACAAGGGCATTTTAGTAATCATACTGGTTTACATTCCGATTCTGCTAAATTAGTAAACAGCTTTATGGAATTCTATTCCGATTCCAGACAGTTTTAGTAAACAACTTCAACAGGAATCCGATTCTGATTCCGCCTCATTTCATTTCCTCCTTAATCCAATTCCTCCTCAATTTAATTCCTTCCAATTTGATTACGGATTAGTAAACGCGCCATTAGTTCACGCCTTTCCTCTCTCACCCTCTCTCTTAAACTCTACTCCTTGTCCTCCTCAGCAGTCTTCCTTTCTCCCCCTATCCTCTCTTTCCCTCCTCTTTCATACAACAAAGTCGTTGTCCACCCGTCACCAACGACCGTCTAATTATACCTCTAGAATCCTCTTGTCGACCTCTGTCTCTCTCTCCGACTCCCTTTCTCTCTCTACCTTCCCAGATTCGGTCCATCTCTCTTCCTTTTCCCGATCTGATGGTTTTTGATGAACCAATCCAAGGCATAACTCCCAGATTCGGACCATCTTTATTCTCTACATTCCCAAATCCTAGATTCGGTCTCTCTCTCTAATTCTCTCTTATTTGATTTGATTTTCAAAAAATATATAGATCTACTTGATTTTCTTTCCTACTATTGTCTTCTTCAAGCTACATCGATCTAGATAGTCAGAAAGATGTGGGCAAGCAAAAAAGGAGGGTCGCCGGAGGCCACCCTAGAAACTACCATTGGCATCTTCACCATTGATGTAAATTCTCCCTTTTCCCAACTTTCCCTTCAATTTTCTTTCACTTTCTCAGTAACCAAATGGACAATTCAATTTTCTTTCACCTTCACTGTGCAGGTTCGCTTAAAACCTTAATATTTGATGTTCTTATTCATGAGAGAACCGATATTCACTTAAAACCTTTATAATTTTAGTTTTATTTTAGTTGGGGATAGAACATGTAAAATTATAGTTGTTTTTATATATAATGGTTGTGAATATCTTTGTAAATTGTAATATTATAGATGCTTGTGGTTGTGGGCTGTTTTAATTTTATGAAAAAATAATTTTTGGTTTAGCCTCAAATCTCAATTTGTAGGTGATTTCAGTTTTTAATTTTTTTTTTAAATAGTTGACATATTGGGCACAATAACAATAAATGTGCTAACATACATGGGTGGCAGCAGTCATTTGACAACTTTGTAAGAACTTGGCACAAAATGACCTTTATTTGTGCTTACACTTTTCAGCACAACATACCTTATTGTGCTCTTTGACAAATGGTGACACTCATAGAGGGCACATACAATATTTTAGTTGCTGCACTGTTGCTATTGGTTCATGGGCACAATTGTTGGTGCTCTTTTGGCTCAAAGGGCATATATAATTTATTGTGCGCAGTGCCCATAATTATTGTAGGGTCAACGTGTAGTATATCTAGGTATATGTGTAGTATATATGGACAACCAAAATAACAACATAGAATGATCCAATGTTAAAACAATTTTTTGTTTTCTTACATTAATTTTTCATTCTTTCCTTTTCTTTTACAAATTAAACATACATTAATTATATGTATATTTTTTAGTATTTAAGTAATGCGTACTGAATTTAATACATTGTTCACGTATCTTTTCTAGATATGGAATAACTGGGAAGTAATGAGGAATGCAACATCCCTATATAACATGGTCAAAAAGTTTGTCGAAGATTCTAAATAAGGAAGTTCAATTTCGGTAGAGGTCAATGCCTTTTCGCAATGAACAATTTCATCTTGTACTTGTGTGAGTATTTCGGAGACTGATTTGTCATTATCTTTGATCCCTCTCATTGAGAAAGCGAAACCGTCTACTGCAAAATCATATGAATCCGCACATTGTTTTACTGCTCCGGAACCCTTAACAATATTGTTGCCAGTGGTGTTGAGTTTATTGACAAAGAAAGCTTTGCTTTGTTGTGCATTTGTTAGTGCTAATTTAAGAATGGCTGTGTCAAGATCTTTGAGATTAGATGCTGACTGAGTTGGAATATCTTTCCACATAGATTTTATGCATTGCTTGTAGTTGTAGCCAAATTAGTCTTGGGTTTGCTTGCAAACACTTCTAATTAATGGAGACGCTCGTGCATTTGCAAATGGTGTTGGGAACGATGAGAGACATAAGACCAAGGATGCAATGAAAGTTGCATATCCGATTGAGGACTCCATTACTCAAGGTGTATGTTTCTTAAATTGATGCTAAGGTGATTATAAATTATTCGTTTGGTTTAAGCAATGGATGAATGGAGATCATATTATAAACAACTCAAGGAGGGGGTATGGGTCTAAATTTAGGAGCGCAGAAGGTAAAGAAACCCATGTCTTTTGACGTGTTTAGTTTTCTGGTCCTTTAGTTTTTGTTTTTCTCTTAGGTACTAACTAAAAACGCATTGGATGCAAACCACCAAACCTATTCTAGTTTAATTAACCAACTCATTATTTCTAGAAACTCCAACATATCCAAAAGTGATGCATGCTTATGAAAAGTTTTTTTTTTTTTATTCCATTGCAATGATTAATTTAGCCATTTCATTTGTTTTTTGACAAATTCATCTACATCCATATTTACTTATCAATATATATCATGTTAGAAGAATCTAAAAAATTCAAATTGACAATGTTAGAGGAGTATCTTTTAGCCCATTTTGTTGTGTTCGGTTAGCAATTTGGGAGGCTCAAGCCCTATTAACACAGTTGCGATAGGCAGCCTAGGGGCATGGGGACATGGATCCCTGACCCGGAAGTCCAGCGCCTTGTTCAACCTCCGAAAAATTTATCCAACCTAAGGGTTGTGGGGTATAACATTCAAACCTGGGCCTTACACCGTTCGAAGGAATAATCACAAGGATGATTCGGAAATCAGCCGAGGGAGTATAATCAAGACATTTTGTGTTTGATTTCCAGAAATATTCCTTTCACACCAATGCTTTAAACATCGCCAGACCATTATCGAGCGGCCGTTAGGGTCCTAACTATTGGCCATTTCATTTGCTTTTTACAAATTCATCTACATTCATATTTACTTCTCGATAAAAATAATATATAGACTTCTGAAGAATCTCAACAAATTTATATTTGCTATAACAAATTTAAGTGTGTCTATCATATAAGCGAAAACGGAAAAGTATATATGAAACAATATCCAACAATATGGTTTACTAGGCAAAAGTTGGCATATTATTTATTGCTTTTAAGTGCGACGGCATCTGAAGGTCTTCATAACCTTTTCCTAACCATTAATCGGCATCTGAAGGTCTTAATAATATATAGACCCTTATCATAAGAATAGTCGTCCCTCTGAAACTCCAGGCACAGCCCAGGCAAACAATCCTTATGTCCATTATTCGCCTGTTCTGGTGACATCGAATTCTTCTACCAAGCGTTAGTGTTTTCGTTGTTCCCTTGTTTCTTTACGCAGTTCTCTTAACAATCAATCCTTCGATTATAATAATGATCATTAGTTAGCCTTAATTTAACTGATAAAGAAATTTCTTTTGGGAAACTTCTGTGCTCTAGTTTTATCCATGCTTATAAAAGTACCAAATTTTAAATTTTAGTTGACTTCTTACATGTAAAAACCTTTTTAATTATAGTTTGATATATGCAAATTTTTTTTTTTTATTTTACGTCATTTCATTAAGTCTCAAGCAGATAATGTGGAGTCAAAAATAATCATTAAAATTATGAAGGCGTGTCCTTTTGGATGAAAACGACAAAATTACCCTCGAGCTACACCGGAACTTCCACGCAGTGGACAATCACGACTCAATCAAGGTCAAAGGTGATCAAAATAGGTATTTATTCAAAATCTAATTCATCCATCCTCATCAAATCCTTCCCACAAGGTAACCCTCAATTATTCATTCAAATTATGATTAATTACCTAAATTAATTGATTAATTTCCTAATTAATTAATTAATTTTCTAATTGATTGAAAATTTGACATAAAATCTTTCAATTACACCCAAAAATAACCATAAGTGGCCGGACCCCTTTTCTCCAAATAAGGGCCAACCACACCCCTATAATTAGCTCTCATTTCTCCCAACAACCTAAGTTCATTCTTCTCCAAAAATTCTCTAAACACTTTCTCTCTCAAATTCTAACTTTGGCATTGGAGGTTCTTCGGCCAAGAAGAAGAAGGCGGAAATGTGCAACCACAAATTGGTGTTTTCATTGATAATTTGGTTCACACGCTCAAAGTAGACTCTCGCATTCAAGGTTTCTCATTTTTTGTTCATTCGTAAATTTTGCGTACGTTCTTATTCCTATAATTTTTTCATATAAAAAATTCTTTGAATAAACGTAAAAGAAAAGTACAATGACAAGAAATTTGGAAACCACAACGAACGAAACTTCCTACATTCAAATATCCGGATCAAGTGATGGAGATTGCGATGTAGCCCCACCACGACGATCCACAAGGCTCAACGTGGCGACAAGAGGAGCAACTTTGCCACCACCGAGCACCACCACCATGGCAACCACGGGGACCACTATGGCAGTGGGGAATGGGCCAACTCCATGGCAGTAGACCATGGCCTTATGTGTTGCCACTACAGCAGCCCAAACCCATGCCCAGGCGCTGGTAGCAGTTACGTAAGTAGCCCAGCAGGCGGCCCAATCTGCAGCTCACACTGCAGGGCAGTCGAGCTAAGCCCAGCGCGAGCAGGCCCAAACCGTTACCCAAGCAGCACAGGCCCGAGCTGCGCTGACCATTTCCTCAGCCCAAATCTAATGCGTTCCTAGCGCCGCACCATGCCCACGAGCCTTGCACGTGGCACAGCCCACTCCCGTGGCTCACTTGGCGATCTCGACTGGTCCAAGATCGGTTCAATCGTCCCGATTCAGATTTCTGGACCGAGGAATGAACCGGGAATAATGTGGTGGAACGCGGTTTTTTCTTTGAATTGTTCAAATTCCCACCTGCCTTAACAAATTCTGTTTCTTTCTAGCACGAATAGAGATGGAGGTCGAGATTCCACAGCACCGCGACAATTCAATGAGGGAGCCAACTTCGTCTCTGAACTTAAGTCTTCACTTTGACCCGTGTATCCTATCAACGGAAGGATGCTCGATGTGACCAAACTTTAGAACTCTTTCTTAACAATTGGCTTTTTTTGGTATGATTGTGTACCCAAAACTCATTGAAAACTGAAAGCAGTAAAAAAGTGGAGAAAAAGAAAATCCAAACCTCAAAACTTAAAAGTGTAATTGTATCAGTATCAATGTGACTCCATGTAGTGCGGTCATCGGAAATGCTCTCATGGTTATATATGCACATTGCCATACATTTTTTTCTTCATCTATTCAAATTTGAATAATCAATAAAAGAATTACAGTTTGAAAGTTTCCACTTATGCTGTCAAGATTGAAGATGCATGGCAAATTGTGTTCTTAAGAATTCAACGTATAGTATATTTGGGTATGTGTGTAATATGGACAACCAAAAGAGCAACACAGAAGGATTCAATATTAAAACAACTTTTTCTTTTCTTACAGTAATTTTTCATTTTCTTTTCTTTTACAAATTAAATATAGAGTAATCATATGTATATTATTTAGTATTCAAGTAATGCGGCTAAATTTAATACATTGTTCACGTGACTTTTCTAGATATGGAATAACTGGGAAGTAATGAGGAATGCAACATCCCTATATAACATGGTCAAAAAGTTTGTCGAAGATACTAAATAAGGAAGTTCAATTTCGGTAGAGGTCAATGCTTTTCCGCAACGAACAATTTCGTCTTGTACTTGTGTGAGTATTTGGGAGACTGATTTGTCATTATCTTTGATCCCTCGCATTGAGAAAGCGAAACCGTCTACTGCAAAATCATATGAATCTGCACATTGTTTTACTGCTCCGGAGTCCTTAACAATATTGTTGCCGGTGGTGTTGAGCGCATTGACAAAGAAAGCTTTGCTTTGTTGTGCGTTTGTTAGTGCTAATTTAAGAATGGCTGTGTCAAGATCTTTGAGATTAGATGCTGATCGAGTTGGAATATCTTTCCAAAGAGATTTTACGCATTGCTTGTAGTTGTAGCCGAATTGGTCTTGGGTTTGCTTGCAAACGCTTCTAATTAATGGAGACGCTCTTGCATTTGCAAATGGTGTTGGAGACGATGAAAGACATAAGAGCAATGATGCAATGAAAGTTGCATATCCGATTGAGGAGTCCATTTCTCAAGGTGTATGTTTCTTAAATTGATGAAGTGATTACAAATATTTGTTTGATTTATGGAATGGATGAACGGAGATCATATTTATAAACAACTCAAGGAGCGGGTATGGGTCTAAATTTAGGAGTGTAGAGGTAAAGAAACCCATTTCTTTTGACGTGACTAGTTTTCTGGTTCTTTAGTTTTTGTTTTTTCTTTATCGTACTAACTGATAACACACTGGATGCAAACCACCTAACCTATTCTAGTTTAATTAACCAACTCCTCATTTCTAGAAACTCCAACATAACCAAAAGTGATGCATGCTTATCAAAAGGATTTTTTCATTACATCGCAAGGATTAATTTAAGTCATTTCATTTGTTTTTTTACAGATTCATTTACATCCATATTTACTTATCAATATATATGATGTTAGAAGAATCTAAAAAATTCAGATTGATAGTATTAGAGGAGTTTCTTTTAGCCCATTTCGTCGTGTTCGGTTAGCAGCTTAGGAGGATTGAGCCCTATTAAGCGAGGTTACGATAGGCGGCCTATGAGCGTGGGGACATGGACCCCTAACCTGGAACTTCAGCGCCTCATCCGGCCTCCGGAAAGTTTATGGAACCTAAGGGTTGTGGATTATAACATCCAAACTTGGGCTTTACACCATTCGAAGAAATAATCAAAAGGGCGTTCTGAAAATCAGCTGAGGGAGCATAATCAAGAAATTTTGTGTTTGATTTCCAAACATATTCCCTTCACACCAATGTTTTAAATATCGCTAGGTCATTATCGAGCGGCGGGTAGGGTTCTAACTAGTGGCCTAAGGTTTTTTTTATCTTAATTAAATTTATTATATGACATACAAATAAGTGTATATACATATTTTTTTTAAAATAAGTAAAAATTATACTTGTAATGGGGAAACTTAAAATGAAAAATATAAATATAAATAAATTATATAAAGTACTACAATTTATTGAAAACATCAAAGAACTATCGCAAAGAGAGACGACCACATCGCATTCTTGGTTTCCTTTTTTTTTGTCTGGGAAATGGTGAGTCAAGACTCAAAGTTAATTAAAAAAAAACAAAATAAACACTTATTCTGCCTAGATCCACGTAGCTGCCATACTTAATTTTCTAACCTTTTAGTAATTAATCGTGGTACTGGTTAGCTGTCTAGACTGCTTTTTAGAACATCAATTCACACTGCTTTCACCATCTATCCTTCGCCTATCTTCATTGATCTTCAGATCACATATTTTTCATCAATCTATATAATTAAAAATAAAATAAAAAACTTAAAACGAATTGGTTATCAAACTAGCTCTTAAGTTTTAATTTTGTACCAAAATGTAGTGAGGGCTTTTAGAAACCTAATGTATTCCACTATCAGAGTCGAAGCCCATATTGAAAGTTATCAATTTGTTTTTGCTACAACTGATGTGAACGATATTAATGTTTTACTAGTCTCTAAAAGTGGAATACGACTTGCTGGAATGCACCCACCAGTTTTCCAATGGCGGAAAGTACTACCCTTCGCTTCTAGGAAGTCAGCATATTGGCACCGGACCTTGAGTTGGAAGTGGTGTGGTCGTGCGCGGTCCTTTTCTTTGAGTTGTTGAAATTCCCACCTTCCTCAACAAATTATGTCTCTTTCTTGCACGGATATGGCTTCCATTTTATTTCGAATCAGGTAAACAGTTTTTGATGCAGCACGAGCATAAAGGATTACAAACGTAAATCTTGAAGAATAAAGGTTTGTGGAATCCACTAGAGATTGGGATAAAACCGAAAGGTTGTCTTGATTATTTCTAAATTGATGCATTACATTGGGAGCCAAATGGATTAAATAGACTCAAAAACAGCCTCGGAAAGGCTCAAGGGTTTTGGGAATAAGACCAACATTAATCATACTTAAATCGAATGATCCGATTTTTATTATAGAATTTAAAATGTAGTTTTGGAAGCCCAAACGGCGCTAAAATCCATCATATATCATAGCAAACCAGTGAGTTTAAATTGGGACGCCACACTTTTTTCGACAAGGTATCATGGATCCAAAACAGAGCACATACACCTAATCTGTATATTATTGCTGCGCCCTTTTGTATTCCTTAGGTCTATTTCCTTCGGCCATTTGTTATACATTAGTTTTACTCTCAACTAGCAATTCAGTTGTTTAATTTATGCCAAAATGAACGGCAATAATAAAAGGGTCTTATAAAAATGCACCAAAGAACTGAAAGAACACACTCTTCAAATTTAACACCATCAAGATTTGACTTCACTGCCCACAAATTAAAATCTGTAAGATACTGCCAATATGAACTTGAGTTACAACTCTCAAAGCTATATACCCAAGTGGAAAATAAGATTCAATATTTTCGGGTATTGCTACTGGAACTCTACAAGGTGATTCTGTAAAAGCCACCATACGACACTTCCATAGCTATGGCGACAAGAAATATGAGTTGCTAAAATGCAATGCCATTTTGAATTTCTTGTGTCTTAATGCATTCTTGATCCAAGCTCCAAAGTCCCTAAACTACCAAATGTTTACAAGCGACCTTATGCTAGGTGAGCTATCTAGGTCTAGATATGTAGAGCAGATTTTCTAAACATCTGGAATCCAAGTTATCTGTTGCAGCAAAATATACTGAGGGCGTGTTTATATCCGTAATTGAAATGAAAATGTGGAATTGAATTTCAATTATAGAGTACTTCGGTGTTAATTACTAAATATTGAGGAATTAAAAAAGCAGTGGGGCCCACACAAATTTTGGAATTCAATTCCTTTTATTGGTGGAATTGGATTTCTTAGATGTAAGTGGTAATCCAATTCCAAGTGTTATGAGGAATCCGGAATGCAAATCTTCAACCAATTATACCCTCACTTTATTTTCAAAATTCCTACACTACCCTTCTCATTACCAGAGCAGATCCATCCTCTGTTGCCCAGCGCCCTTGACCAATGCCACTCCTTCCCTGATCATCGCAACCACCCCAGGCCATCAACCCAACCAAAATCCACTTGCCATTAGATGCCGTGAACTTGAAACAGATAATCTTGAAATTATAACGCAATGGATTGAGAGAGAGAGAGTTACGATGGCGATGAGGAGTGGGTTTCTATGAATAGAAAGATAAGACTCTGTTTGATATTCTACTTGAATCCAACTTTTTAAACTTAAAAATAATTTTCAAGTTTTAGCCTTAAAAACTTGTTTGGTAGGATTATTTTCAAAAACTGAACTCAAGACTAACTCAAAAATATAGTTTATTATCTAAAAACACAAAAAATGAGTTTTTAGAGTTTTTAAACTTAAACTCACTCATTTCTTTTCTCTCCCTCATTCCCTCTCACTCCAAATCTATCTCTCTTTTCTTCTTTCTCTCTCCCCCTTCTCTTTTTTTTTTAACTTTTTTCGTCTCTCCTCCAATCCGCTCTCTTCATTCTTTCGATTCTTTCTCTCACTCATCTTGTCACAGCCCGTCCCGGAATTTTAATTCCGAGGACGTGAAAAGACCAAAATGCCCTTAAGCGGGACTAAGGGGCGAAAATTTAACAATTGGATTTACATTAGTATGTTTAAAGTTGTGTTTGGGATTTAAGTAGGGCCTCCTACCCTGATTCCCTCCCCAATTCCCGTATACTGTCATTCACTCTCTCTCTTCCCTCACGACTCTCTCTCACTCTCAGTTCTCTCTCTCTTCCTCTCCGACGCTCAACCTCACCCAAAACCACCTAAAACATAAACAAACGTCCAAGATAAGACCACATTTGGACTCCTGGAACTTCCACAATCACGTAGACATCAATTTCAGGTAAGTTCTACTTCGGAAAACCCTAGTTTTCAAAGTTCCCGTGAAATGGCACTGTTCATAAACTCTTAAATGGTGGTGTTTTAGCTTAAAACAAGATCACAGTGAGCTTAAGGAAGTCCCAAGGAAGCTCGGAGTGCTTCGTTGGAAGTTTTTGGACGTAAGAACACGGAGATCGACAAGTTCAAAGTTTGGCCGGAGCTTTCGAGGCTCTTTCCGGCGAATCCCCGGTGAGTTAGGAGTCGAGGTAGGTATCAATCTCTTCGTCTCGTCAAGTACTACAACTTTCCTTTTTGTTTCACTCAATTTTGTTGAGTATTGAAGAAGTTATACTCATTTGAAAAATACCCAGTTTCCGGCGACCTCCGAGGCTTTCGAGGCAGTTTCCGGCCAAACCACGGCGAACTAGGTGTTGTGCAAGGTACCATTCTCTTTTTCTCTTCAAGGGCTACAACTCTCGTTTTTGAATCACTTGATTTCGTTGAGAAATGACAAAGTTATGGCAATTTGAAAAATTGCCCGGAAAACGGCCGCCGGAAAAACCAGTCCGGCGACCCAAGGAAGAAGAAGGTGCTACAGTAAAAAAAATAAATAAATAAAAATAAAATTATTTTAAAAATATGTCGACGTCCGTGACGTCGAGTAGATCACCGTGGTATATTCATATACCCAAATTGAGCACCGTATGAGAAAGTTATTAAGGATTGTTGGTTAGGTGTTCGAATAACGTTTTATAGTTTTCACATTTAGGTAAAAATGTGAATTGACGATCCGACCGTTGGATCGTTACCAAACTTTGATACGTTGTAATACGTAATATTTGAGGATTATTGGAACTTACGGATTGGGAATCCGAGTTACGGATCTTCCGGAATTGGAATTGTAAGTCCATAATATAAAATGTTAACCGTCACTTAGTTTTGGAAATTGACGGAGATCCGACCGTTGGATGGTGATGAAATTTTAGGATGTTGTCCTAGATATATTGTGGACCTCTGGAAGTTATGGATTTAAAATCTGAGTGGCAGATCTTCCGGATCGATCTACGTAGGGACGTATTTTATATAAGTTATATATTCTATCGATATGAATTCTGAGGTTGGATTTGATTACTATTCTAGGCGGCGATCGTCGTGACGCCTTGATGTGTGGTGCTAGGGAGTTGTTGGACGAACTCCAGGTGAGTGGGCAGTTTTGTTTTCCGTATATATATATATATAATTGACGTTTCCCAGAAATAGAATTGATATGAAAAGTATATAGAAATGTGAGTTGAACTGCCATGCATGAATTAATATATGATGCATATGTATGAATTGGTGCGGTGGACGCACAGGTAAGAATTGATTTATGATGCATATATATGAATTGGTGCGGTGGACGCACAGGTAAGAATTGATTTATGATGCATATGTATGAAATGGTGCGGTGGACGCACAGGTGAGTATTTATTTCTGTTATGATGATGTTGATGTATATTGAGCTCAAATCCTGCACCATAGTTTAGTGCTTATAGTATTCACCGCATCGCACGCTCGTCTTGGATCCAAGTAGATGCTAGTCGTACAGTCCACGCGGAGTGGGTACGACAGGCCAGTCGCGAGAGTGTTAGTGAGATTCCGACTGGTGGGTGACCTTAGATTATGTGCACAGATGATTTATGAGAAGCACTAGAGCGTAACTTGTGTGCAGAAGGCCGTACAGGTCACGCGGAGTGACTCCGGCAGAGTGTGAGAGTGATAGATTTTGAGCTCTAGGTTCAACCGGGCTAATAGAGGGCCTCCGGTTGATTACTTTATTGCACCTGATATGATTTATGTTGATGCATTCATACCTTATTACTGTTGAGATGATATGGCATGGCATAATTAATATGAGAAATGTTGAGATGATGTGGCATGGCATAATTAATATGAGAAAATGTTGAGTTAATGAATTGAAGTATTGAGAATATATATATGTATATTTATATTTTATATTTCTGGGAAAGTATACAGGTTTTACGGAGAGGGGTTACAACGTTTTGAGAAATATTTGGATTTGGAAAAGAATTGTTTTACTGACCCACTCAATTTTGGTTTTGCGCCCCTCCAGGTTCAGGAATCACAAAGGTGTGGTGACTACGAGGAATTCGACGGTGTTCTGACAGATTGGACAAAATTAGGACTCACCTTCGGGTGTATCAACTTATAAATTGTATCTTAAAGCTTCCGTACTGTGCAAATGGTTACGTCACTCTCACGTGACGGCCAGCATGCCCTCCTTCGGGACGGGGTGTGTCACATCTTCCTCTCTATCTCCTCCGATCTTCTCACTTCTTTCTCTTTCCTCCGATCATCTCTTACTTTCTTTCCTCCTCTCTCCTATTTCTCTCTCGACCCCCTTTTTATGAATCTTTTTGTCCAGTTTTAGTTGTAAGATTTAAAAAATTTAAATCACATACCAAACAAGTTTTTGAGTCTTAAAGAAAATTGTTTTCAAGAAAAATTCTTAAGAAATGTTTTGAGAAATTATAAAAAATTTCAAATAGGATACCAAACAAGCCCTAAGTTTTTTTTTTTTTTTTTGACGAAAGAGAAAAAGGGATAAGATTGATTAGGATTTCTTTTATTTTTTATTTATTTATTTTCTCTCTTTTAATAAATAAATGTTTTTATTAATTAGTATGTATAAATAATAATACAATTTATTATTTTCGATAAAGGCATTTTAGTAATTGTATTGGATGGTATTTCGATTCCAGTAAATTAGTAAACAACTTATACGAAATCAATACTATTTTTACTCCAATTCCAGATAACTTTAGTAAACAGTTACAACAGGAATTCAATTCCAACTCCCCATCAATTCAATTCCTCTAATTTTGATTACAGATTAGTAAACAAGCCCTAAAATACTTCTAGTAGCATCGACTTATAACTAAGTAAGACATTAAATAGATTGATTATGTGATGGATGAGTGACTCATTGTCACCTCAAGGTCAAATTAAGCACGCCCTAAACTTTTAGGTTAATAAGGTATGCCCTGTCCCAAATAAACGGGTAGCAAACCACCTGGTGAAATAAAAAATTACTGGCCATTGAAATAAATATAAAAAAAAAACCAAATCCTATTTCGATCGGATCAAAGATGTTGTAGATGTAGAATTAAGAAATAGGATTGGGATAACGGAAGTCTTCATACAGAATTGCAGGAATAGAAAGACTACCAAATCTACATAAAGCAAGGTTAGTTAGAAACAAATGAAACTAAACTCCTGACAAAAAGACACTAACATATAGGGTGATGAATTCAAACTGCGTCAGAGATATATTACTTAACGGCACCTCATTCAGGCTATAAGAGCGACTGCAAACAGGCTTCTCTTCTTTAACACATTCAATCCTGATCAATTTCATAGATACGTTTTCAGTAATGAAGATTGGTTTATCACCGTATAAATTCCATTTCCGATGGGTCAGCACATGTAGGTCACCAATGTCAAATTTAAAGAGAATAGTCCAAGATTCATGCACCTGCAAGTGGTCCTTTACCACAATGGTGGAAAGGAATTGAGCCATTGCATGATAGCATTGGTTCTCCGTCGGTAGCTAATCTAACATCTAATTTAACAAAATATATTGTTTGACAAAAAAAGGGTTCACGCACCTCATGCTCAAAATTTTGGTTATTTTACATGTAATAAATTAAACGGAGGAAGCGACATTTAGCGAAGAAAAGTGATTGGAGAATAGCAATTTAAGGATTAAAGGATTATTTCCTGTTGTCATATCTTCGAAAGTGAATTTTTTGACTTCTTCGTGATGTCCGGATTGAGGTAACTATGGTTTGGGATGCCTGTTTTGGACTTGTATATGAATTTGAAAAGACTGACGAGATCTACAAGGCCAGATTCATCACAGACTTGGATTGTCTGTCATTCTCTTCTAATCTTCTCTTATTTTCTGTGATCACGGTTAAGTTAGGTCAATATTTTATATTGATTTTTTTATAGAAATAATAAGACAAAAAGTAATGAGAATATAAAATGTTGACGTGGCTTAACCGTGACCATAGAAATAGGAGGAGATGGGAAGGGTATTAGATGGGGAGAGCAGACAATCCAAGTCCGATTCATCACTCTCATGGTCAGGGACATGAATACCTTTCCAATAGTTAGCTCTCAACGAGAACATCTCCATATACACAACAGTCTCAAAATTCCTAGTAAGATCAGCTACAAAGAGCTTGTAGTCATTAGTATAGCCGACACATAACCCAAACCCTAAATTGGAACTTGCATTCGTAGAGCAAGGGCGGATGCATGATTATTTTCTTGGGTGGGCTAGCTGAAATTAGTAAAATAAAATCATATGTTATTTATTTGCTTATATAAAATTATATAATAATCAGTATAAAAGGTACATTCAAAGGTGACATTCATTAAAAAATTGCAACATAAATAAGGAATTGCGAAGATAGGGATTTAATTGCTGAGTTAAAAAAATTATTTTTCCTTTCTTGAGTAAGAAGCACAATTGCTAAATTGCATAGGGTAAATGATTTTTTTTCTTTAATAAATAGGATAAAAGGAGGATGGGAGATAGAATTTATTTTCAATTTTTAGCATAAAACGTATTATTTACTACATATCCTCTACTAAATATACAATAAACAATAACCTGTATTGAAATTGAGTGGGCTATAAGCATGAGTTTACAAAAGAATAGTGTTGTCCACACATCTATTTTTACATCCAGCACACCCTTATTATTTTTTTACAATTAATCATCTTTAATTCATTCAATCCGATAATAGAAAATTGAGAGATATGTAAAAAGTAAAAATAAGTGCATGAATAGCACTATACAGAAAACCTTCCTGAGCTACAACCCACCTAAGCCTTGTGGGTGGCTCCGCCATTGTCGTAGAGTCTTTTATCTTCCCATAAAATTGGGGTTCGGTATTTTGCATACAAATCTTGTTGATGGGTTCCAGAGATGCAAGTCACAATAACTATTAATAGATACAAACACGAAATCATTGCAGGAGCCCAGTGGCAATGGCGGAGCCACACGGCTTAACAACCTGTAGTCCAGGGAGGTTTTTTTGTAACTTCATGCTTTAATTGCTTATTTTAACGTATGTAGTTTAAATAGCTCACTCAATTTTGATACCTTATTATTTAGGGAATTTTAACGAAAAGCATCTGGTACTGTTCACCTTAACGAAAAACCACATTTTTACACTAAAAAGTCAATCTTGGTACTATTCACTTTACCCTTTATTTTGTCCTTATCATTAAAACTCAAAGTTTTCAAGCCCTTTTCATTAGTTTTCCTTATTATATTTAATGTATACTTTTTTATGCTAAAAATAAAATGACTTCTCTCTCTATTCTCCATCATTTTATAATGATGGAAAAAAATGTTGCTCTTACATCACGATGTGAATTCGATTTAATTGATTTTTTAATCTAGCAATCAATTTAACAAATCTTTCACTTGAAAAAAAAAAAAACCTCAGTATATTAAAAGTAATTATACTTTTAAATAAAAAATTTAACTAATTGTACTATGACTTTGTCTACTGGGCGTGTTCCTCAAAAAAAAAAAAAAATATATATATATATATATATATTTTTTTTTTCCAAAATACTGGTCATATGTTAGAACACGTGTTGGTGAAACTAACCTCTAAGTGCATACTCTCCACCGCCAAGCCAAGATCTAGGGTTTTCTCCGAGCCGCGCCAAGGAAATGGTTCCCACAGCGGGCAAGAGTGGGGTCTTTGTCGGCCTCAACAAGGGCCACAGCATTGCCCGTCTGACCGCGAGGGGAAAAGTAGCAAGCTCAATAGATGTGTATTAAGCCTTATCCGAATGTAGCATGCGTACCATCACATGGTATAATTAAATCAGAAGTGTGTAATTATTGATATTATATTTATAGAAATTCATAACCATTTTGTTTCACTCATATTATAACAAGTTAAACGATCATACAAGTATTAAGACACGGACAATCACAACTCTATATATGTCTATTATCTTTTTACCGTATTTTATTTATATATATAAAAAGCAAAAAGAGTGAAGCTTTCGTAATTCCAAATTGTTCTACTCTTGCTGAATTTTCAAAAGAAAATTTAAATTCAAAAAAATATAAAAACCACCCATGTAGTGAGGAGAAATTTTTCAGTATAGTCGAAAAATGAACATATATGTCATACATCATTACACAAGAGGATGTATATTTGATAAAAAAAAAACTTTTCTTTACTTGTATAATAATATATTGCGCTTTTTAGGTGTTGCTGACACTTGTGCCAGGTGGAATTCTCCACATATGAGAATTTAACATCTAAATTTAGTTAATTAAAAAGGAAAATAAAAGAATATCTAAGTGTTAGATTCCCTCTTATGAAAACACCACCTGCCTCTAAAAATTTCTTCATACTCTAGGGACACTGAAAAATCTATGTAGTGATAGAGTGGTTAGTAAGTTTATCATTTTGTAAAATATACTAGCATATGGGCACACACAAAGTGTGTGAGAAAATTTTTGGGAATTGTTATTGACATTTCAAAATTTTCATTCTACACTCCAAAGTTTCTATATTTAGATAGAAAAATACAGAGCGTAGAATGAGATTTTTGGAGTGCTAATAATACTTCTCAACTTTTTTATTTTTGTTTTTGAAATAGAATGAGAGAAAAGGGGAGTGATAGAAAACGTGAGAGTGAGAAATTTTTTTTTTATTTTTTTTATATAATTAGATATATGTTAGGATTACATGTAGATGACGTTTTGAAAAAAAAAAAACAGCAAAATTTGTTTGTGTGAAATTACATTTCTGCCTCATATTTCTTATTCATGTTTTGTTTTAATTAGAGGATTAAATTGATAATTTTATAAGATTTTGGTTGATAATGACTATTTTATTAAGGGATGTGCTATCCACACACCTCTTTTTACTTCTCACACACCATTTGTTAATTAATGTTCGTTGATCTTCTTTAATTCATCTGATCCGACGGTTGAAAATTAAAAATGTGTGAGAGAAGTAAAAAATGATGTGTGGATATCATATATTTTTTTATTAATTAGTAGAGATTATTTATCGTTTGTTTTTTTTTAAACAAAAACATAAATAATTAAATAAAGAAAGCCAATTAACGGGCGCGAAGCTTGTGGGCGAGGTAGAGGGAAAAAACGGAGGATAACGATACGGAAAAAGGAAAGTTGACGGTTAAGATCTCCAACTCCTACTTGATCCGACGGTTCGCATCCCAAATTTAATCTCGTTTTTTATCAGCTCTCTTTCTCTCTCTTCTGTGTTCCTAAAGTTCCGACCTTTTGTCTCAGAGGGGCATTGGGAGAGCTCAAGAATTTCTCTTTTTTTATCGGATAGGGAGAGTTATGAAACATGCATACATGAACTTTTGAATTTGGAATTTCTAGGGTTTTTCTGGGATGTCGTCCGTCGAGTATTTACGTCCAACAATCCACAATAGGTTTTGCCTGAATTTGAATTCTAATGCTTATCATTGCCGCCATGGATTGGGATTCCTCCGCAGTCAATCGAGGGGTTTCAACCAGGAACCGAGGCGGTGCGTTTCGAACGCGGCGGTGTTTCCTCCGGTCACGTTGCACGGACAGGGCGGCAGAGCTGTGAGAGTTTCCGAGAGGTTCGGCGGCCTCTGGAGGAACCACGGAGGGTTTCGAAAGGTTCGGGTTTCGGCGAGCGGTCAGGACACCGATTCCGGGGAGAAGAGCGAGGCGAAGCCGACGGAGGGCCAGGCTGTGAACAATAACCCGCCAAGTTCGAGCTCGCCGGCTTCAAATCGGCGGCGAGAGAGTCGAAAGAAAGAGAATTGGTGGTGGTCGAAAGGAGGGAAATGGCGGTGGCAGCCGATAGTTCAGGCACAAGAAATTGGAATCTTGCTGTTACAATTGGGTATTGTAATTTTCGTCATGCGGTTGCTCCGGCCCGGAATTCCGTTACCTGGGTCGGAGCCGAGGACGCCCACCACGTTCGTTAGCGTGCCGTACAGTGATTTTCTGAGCAAGATTAATAGTAACCAGGTGCAGAAGGTTGAGGTTGATGGGGTTCATGTTATGTTTAAGTTGAAGTCTGAGCAGGGTGAGCAAGAAAGTGAAGTGAGTGGTGGTGGGGCGAGCAAGTTTCAGGAATCGGAGGCTTTGGTAAGAAGCGTGGCTCCGACAAAGAGGGTGGTTTACACGACGACAAGGCCAACTGATATCAAGACGCCGTATGAGAAAATGCTTGAGAATGAGGTGGAGTTCGGGTCACCGGATAAACGGTCAGGCGGATTCTTGAACTCTGCAATGGTGAGTTTTTGGTTGTTTGATGCTGTTTAGTTATGCTGCTGTAAACAATTATCTTGACAAAAACAAGCAAAGATCAATTCTTGTCGACTAAGTAGTCGGGTTTGGAACTTAATCACATATGCTAATACATACAAATTATATTAGATTTGTATGTGTAGAAGGACTGAATACGAGTATTATGATAATCTCAGCGTATGAACTATATACTAACATGCAACCCCTTATGTTTTAACATGTGTTTCTATTCATAAGACGTTTTCTTTTCTGTTCGCGGGTATGTATTTTGATAGAAGTTAAAGATGTTGTATGGAAGAAGTTTTAATCAGTTGACTTGGCTTTGGTCCTTGCAGATAGCTTTGTTTTATGCTGCTGTGCTTGCAGGGCTTCTCCACAGGTTCCCTGTTAACTTTACTCAGGTGCGAGCCAGTGCTTTTTTCTTTCAACCCTTTGTCTCTTTCTTTTTGTTCTTTTAAGCATGTGCTATATGGTTCTCATTGAGTACATTCTTATGTACAGCAAACAGCCGGTCAGATTAGGAACAGGAAATCTGGGGGCTCTGCTGGTGCTAAAGCATCCGAACAAGGGGAAGCAATAACCTTTGCTGATGTTGCTGGTGTTGATGAGGCTAAAGCGGAGCTAGAAGAAATTGTGGTACGTTGGATACTCCTCAGTTTACTTTGATATCACCAAACGAATCATCAGAGTCTTTTAGAGGATCCTAAAAGGCTTCCTACTGTTTCTGAATGTTTATTCCACTTTTATTTATGCCCATGTTTTCTGGCCAGGAATTTCTTCGGAATCCAGACAAGTATATACGACTTGGTGCTCGTCCTCCACGTGGAGTTCTCCTGGTGAGTTACCAAAAGACTAATTAATCAATGATGATTAGACCTCGAAAACCAGGGAGTGGGAAGTCAATGGTCTCAATTCAAATGTTTAGCATTTATGGTTAACTTGATGAGCCAACTATGGTATGCCTTTCCCGGACTCCCATGCCACGTTTTTTTCGCACGGAGGCCAGACATATAGGGAATTGACACTGGGTGTAGATAGGGTAACATAGAGCGCTACTGCTCACTTAGGAGTACTCTCTGTAGTATCCTTTTGACACTTGATTTGCTATTGGTCGACTGTTAGGGTGTATTGTATCAATGACCAGATATATCTTTGCACCTGGAGAATCATATAGTTTTACCCTTGAATGGTCCCATTCACTGGTTGTAATTCGGTACATTACTGGAGGATTTGTGGAAGAGGGCTTTGTTCTCTGTTTGTGTAATAACTAGTAAGCATGGCTTGTTTATCTTACAGGTGGGTCTTCCTGGGACAGGTAAGACTCTTCTTGCCAAGGCTGTGGCTGGGGAAGCTGATGTGCCCTTTATAAGTTGCTCTGCTAGTGAGTTTGTAGAGTTGTATGTTGGCATGGGTGCCTCTCGTGTAAGGGATCTATTTGCACGGGCAAAAAAGGAGTCACCATCCATAATATTTATTGATGAGGTATGGATATGGACAATGTAATTCTGTTGTGTAACTATCTTGATTCTTGACCTATATAGTTTTAGTGGATTAGTTAATATTTCTTCTTTTGCACAGATAGATGCTGTGGCAAAAAGCCGTGATGGAAAGTTCCGTATTGTCAGCAATGATGAGCGAGAACAAACCTTGAATCAGTTGCTCACTGTAAGCTTTTTTCTGCCACTTAGTTTTGAGCATCTGGGTGACTTTGGCTACATGTCACTGACATTCATATGTATGAATTCAAATGCAGGAGATGGATGGATTTGACAGCAACTCTGCAGTTATTGTTCTTGGAGCAACTAATCGCGCCGATGTCTTAGACCCAGCACTTCGTCGACCAGGGAGATTTGATCGTGTGGTTATGGTTTGTAGTCCTTCTCTAGTATCTTTCTGAGTTTTAAATGATATGAAAACAAGTTTCACATGGAAACAATTTATTCCTCATAAGTATGTATATATGTATATTTTTTACGAATATACATAATGTTATATCACATTAAAGCCTGTCTTTTCTCGTTAGGTGGAAACACCAGATAGGAGAGGAAGAGAAGAGATTCTAAAGGTGCATGCTACCAAAAAAGAACTTCCTTTGGCAAAAGATGTCTACCTTGGTGACATTGCTTCTATGACCACTGGCTTTACCGGGTATGTGTTATTATTTGCTCAATTTTCAGTGTGTTTAAAGTCTGCAATGAACAGTAAATAATTAAACAATTGAAGAAAAAGTCATGTTTGTGACCAGTAGATTGGGAATGACATTTCTGATATATATCCTGCAGGGCAGATCTCGCAAATTTGGTGAATGAAGCTGCTTTATTGGCTGGAAGACAAAGCAAGTTGGTTGTGGAAAAAATTGATTTTATTCAAGCTGTGGAGAGATTAATAGCTGTAAGTCTCTCTCCCCTTGTTCCACATACTCAAGTATCAGTTAAACCTATTTCCCTGAATTATGATTGCAGACTGTAATAAATCATATTTCTTTATTTTATTAGTTTCTCAATTTTCTCTCTTTCATATGTTCACTATTAGAATTTTTTGACATGGTCAATGTTGTTGGTCTCTTAGGGTATTTGTTTATATTTTTACAACCCTTAGTCCACTTGGTCTTTGTCCTGATCGTCTGTAGTGTCTGTACATTTTTTTTTTTGAACAAACGATCTTATCTACGCTAAGGGGGTGGGGGAGTAAGCTAAGCCTCACAATGGACTTGCAGTAATGTGGTTCAAATTCGCCTTTGGCGAGAGTCAAACCTAAGACCTCTCACTTATAAGTGAAGAGGAATACCACTAGACTGTATTGTCTGTACTTGTATGTGCTTTAATGACCCGAGAGCCTCATTTCCTTGTTCTGGTTTTTATTTTATTTCTTTATTTTAAGATTATGCTTCTTGATATACAATCTTGCAACGCATTTCCTACCACCCTGTGCGAGTCATGCAATGAAAACATTTTTAAAAGAAATGTGTTGGTTTTTTATTACTTAGTTGAGAAACTAAGCCGAAGTACTTGTTATAGGGTATAGAAAAGAAGACTGCCAAGTTGCAGGGAAGTGAGAAGGCTGTAGTTGCACGACATGAAGCTGGTCATGCAGTAGTGGGGACTGCTGTTGCAAGCCTTCTTCCTGGACAGCCACGTGTTGAGGTGAATTTTTTAGAGATTACTGAAAATAGTTCTTCTTTATATTTATATTACTAATGAACGGATAAGAATAAAGTAACTTGGAAATGTAATACGAGAAATTGTGAATAATACAAGTCCTGCTCATGCAGTAGCTCATTTATTAACTTTCAATTTGCATGGATATACTAATTGCTGTGTCTTTGTGTTATCAGAAATTGAGCATATTGCCAAGATCAGGAGGGGCGTTGGGCTTCACTTATATTCCTCCAACTACGGAAGATAGATATTTACTCTTCATTGATGAGTTGCGTGGACGTTTGGTTACACTTCTTGGAGGACGTGCAGCAGAAGAATTTGTATATTCAGGTCGTGTCTCAACGGGTGCACTTGATGATATACGACGAGCAACTGACATGGCATACAAAGCAGTAGCTGAGTATGGTCTCAATCAGAACATTGGCCCTGTGTCTATAGCAACACTTTCTGCTGGTGGAATGGATGAGTCTGGAGGAGGTGCTCTTTGGGGAAGGGATCAGGTCCTGTGCATTTTTATTTTTATTTTGTTTTTTTTTTTAAATAAATTTATTGCTGTAAATACTGACCCTAGAATGATAACAACAGGGGCATCTTGTTGATCTTGTTCAAGGAGAGGTTAAAGCTTTGCTACAATCTGCTTTGGATATAGCTCTTTCGGTTGTACGTGCTAATCCTACTGTTTTGGAGGGTCTTGGTTCTCAGTTGGAAGGTTATATTTTGCTTCTTTGATATTATCGTATTGTTCCCTATGTTCTGTGGTTTTATATAATTTGAAGGTTTTTGCTATTTTGTTATATGCACTGGTACTTTTGCGGTAGCGTCAAATTGGTAGAAACCAGCATGACACAAATTTCCTGGGAGCTTTTCTTGCAAATAAAAGTAGGTGGGAAAAAAAATTATAATAAGAGTGGCTATTGATGAAATGAAGTCCTGTTTCAGTTTAGTCTTTTGGCCTTTTGGACATCTAGCCATGTGGAAGGTAGCTGTAATCTCTCATAATCACTTGCAAATTTGTCGTACTGCAACTTATATACTGCAGTTACTATGGGCCTCGTTGATCAAAGATGCAAGTTCATAGTTGTATTTGTTAGATTTTCCTGGTTTTATGAATCTGTTGAGCTTAAGGGAATCTCATATACAATAGTATGCTTATATTACTGGCAAATCTTTAGCTTAGGGTGCGGACTTTTTGCAGTTATCATGGTATTCTGATAGTGTTTTATTGTTCAGAAAAAGAAAAGGTAGAAGGCGAAGAGCTACAAAAGTGGTTAAAATTGGTGGTTGCACCAACGGAACTTTCAATCTTCATTAGTGGCAAGCAAGAGTCTCTTCCCTCATTGCAGACCATCTCTGGTTAACAACCATATCTGGTTATACTTCTTCTCCTCGGTGTGAAATATGGAGTAGCTTACTGCTCTTTGTGCCATTATCTCGTCAGTGAATTCATCCTCGTTATTGGCTGCAGATCCCACTTGCAACTTGTGTGTATATTGGGTCATTTTTTAACGAGTGTGAGCACGCTCTTTGTTTGGACACACTATTTACCAGCCCAAGTTTGCCAACCTAAGAGCAGGGAAAGAAGTCGGAGAATAGTACCTGTACAAGCCTTCTCAAGTGTGTCAGTCACCATATTAACTTCAGCACAACCGGGTTGGTATCTGAAACTGTTGTACATTGCCTGTTAATTACACATGATCCGTCGTATCTGCAATTGTAATTGTTCATGAGTTGCATACGATAAATATTATACGAAATATATAATATTCTCCATATATTGGTTCAAAATGTTCAGATGAATGGTGTGCATGTCGTATTTTTGGCTTTGGGATGGCATCGTTAGGAGAAGTGAACTACTAGATGACGATGTTGATAATTCATCTTTGTCACTTACTGACATTGTTGCCGGAAAAATGATCAAATTTGACCAGCTTAATTTATGTTACGCATGTGGATAGAGGATAGTTTGCCCTAAGCTTGAACTCCGGTGGTGAGAAGCTGTGGTCGACGGCGTCAGGTCTTCCCATGGGCCAGTTTTGGCATCAGGGTATGCCAAAGTGGATTAGAAATCCGAATACCGCAGGCATATAGTTTGATTTGTTGGTGGTTTCTGTTTTCGATCATTGTTTCACCCGTGGGGTTATGAAGTCTCCACCGGTTCCGATCTGTAGTCGGAGGAATTCCAGACGAGGGGGAAGTCATTGTGCTCGTATCTCAAGCCAATATGCAGTTCTCTCGTAGAATAGTTGAGCTAAGGGTAGAAAACCCAACAAATTTAAAACATCTTCTAATTCTCGGTTATTATTGATTTTGTAATCTTTATGCCTTGATATTACGGAGTGCAAAAATATCAGCGTCCCCTTCTGAAAGCAACGCAGGAGTTTGGCGTTTAGGGTTTTGGCCGAAGGAAGAAGAGGAACTTCTAAACCTGCTGAAGGACCACTGTCCCCATATCTTTCTGTAAATTTTTCAGTGTCCTATTCATTCACTAGTAACTTCAACTTTTTCTCCACTACGAATCCACTTTATGTTTATTATTTAGTGACAATTATGTGTTGGTCAAATTTGATGATTGGGAACCCAAATGCCAACTAATTACTTCAGGGATAATTTATGATGATAAATATTCGGTTTCTTTTGCCTGTAAAAGTTCATACGATCACAATTTGATACATATGCGTGAAAGTTTCTTTCAATATTTAAATAAATAATTTATATTTTTTAAATAAAGAGAAATGACTATTTATATATATGTAGACAAAATGTTCGACTATAAGCAATACAATGTGAATTGGGTCACAACAAAAGTAACATGAACCAAAACGGTCAAACCAGAAGTAATAGGGACCAAATAAATTTTTTTTGGTGTAGCTTTAGATATTTAAAAAGGAAAAATATTGTGTCCTTGTAGAAGGGAAAGGAAAGTAGCAACAAGAATCGTCTCAATATGTGGTTTGTTGAAGACTGTAAATGCTTGAGTTCACTAGCGTGAATAAGTTGGTTTTCTACTAGTGGTTATTTGATAAATTCTTTATGCATCAATGGTTGAGAGTTATCTGCGATGATACATTAATGATTAACGAGCGTAATGTTAATAAGTGATGGAGAACAAGAGCAGCCACTAGATAATTTACAATCTTACATAAAAATGAGAGATACGTGTTTACTCATTCATATTTATTTTTAATAAAAAATGATGTTTAATTGATGTAAATGGACATATATATAGGGGCAGATCTGTAACACTACTTTTTCTACACGTTTTCGTAGAGCCCACTCCACGATGAATTTTAACGATCAGAGCCATCAATCTTTTAGAAGATCATTAATATACTGTTTTTGCAAAAAATTAGACAAATCCAAAACTATTAATACATTAGTTTGTAGTAAAGAAAATGGAAGAATAAGATTCTACAAACAAAAAAAACAAAAAAACAAAAAACAAAAAAAAAACCTAAACCCTTAATCCAACGGTTATATGGTTTCAGATTTTGATGATTTTTAGTAGACATAATATTTTAGGAAATACCTGAAAGATAAACGTTTTACATCATTGAAATATAGTATGAAATGAACCCTACAAAAATGTGTATAAAAAAAAGGAAAACTAATGAAAATGATTTGAAAACTTTGAGTTTTAACAATAAAGACAAAATAAAGGGTAAAGTGAATAGTATCAGGATTGACTTTTTAGTGTAAAAATATAGTTTTTCGTTAAAGTAAATAGTACCAAGAGTTTTTCGTTAAAGTTTCCATAAAAAAATTGATGTTACGTATCTATTCCCATATATATTATATATATTACTAATGCGGACGTAGCACGTTTGACGGCTTTTGCATCGCAATGGCATATAACATGCATAATTAGCAAGTTGCTTAATACGTAATGACATTCTAAACTGTATTAGCTACTCTTTTTATGTTTGGACTTTGGAGGCAAATATTCTTCATAATAATATGCAGAAGTTACAAGTTTTGTTGTTCAAGTTTGACACATTTTCTTCTTCAACCATTGTGATTTTAGTTTCGACAATATTAGTCTGGTAATTTTGTTTGGTTAGCAATCAAGTCCCATAAATAGATCCAACATAACTAAGAAAATATATACGAAATTGCTTATATTTTGGATTCGTTGCAAACGTTTGGAGAGACAAAATCACTGAGTGATCTTGTGAGTTGTGTGTTTCAATGAAATCTATGATTCTAATGTGATAGCTAGTAAACCAAATTTTAAAATTCCATACGAAGTAAAGATTTAATGCCACTAAATAATAGGTAATGTATATTGATTTTCATTGAATGAGAATATTATAGAATGTATCTGATTTGATTTAATATGTTTTGTAATAATATTAGCATGAAAATTAACATTATATTATGAGGTGAGAGAAAATCTTGCTTTGACAAAGTTTCGTAGGAAAACTAATGAAAATGATTTAAAAATTTTGAGTTTTAACGATAAAGATGAAATAAATGGTAAAATAAATAGTACCAGGTTTGATTTTTTAATGTAAAAATGTAGTTTTCCGTTAGAGTAAACAGTACCGTGAGTTTTTCGTTAAAATTTTCAAATTTTTTTAGCATTTTTCCTAAATTAATAGGTAATATGAATTAATTTTTCATCGAGTTAAGAGACTACAGAAAATATCTGACTGGTAAAATCATTTGGAGCCACGTAAGTGTTCGCCTTCTGGTTGCCTTTTGGAGCACACACGAGGACGTTGCTTTTTAACTCCCTATAAAATGCTACAACGTAATCCTGGGCAGGTGCTCAGATTGTCTTTGAAATTTTCCGTAGTGAGAGAACAAGATAAGACTGTGAGAAGCCTCCTTCTTCTACCAGCCCCAGGTTCCAGGTTCATCCTTTCTCTCTCTTCCTTCGCTCTCTTCAAAACCCAACAATTTCACTCTCATTTTAATCCTTTTAGCTCACTTGGGGTTGGTCCTAATTTTCTGTTTGGTTGCCTAGAAAGTTTAAGGTGCTTGTGGAATGAACCCAAATTCTCAAACTTATTATGATTTTGGTTTCCTGGGAATTGTTCATTTTCTGACATGGATGTGAAATTGTGAATAAAAATAGGAAATTGGTTTTATAAAATTATTTTCTGTTTTTTGGTTAGATTTGTTATTATTCATGTGAGATGATGTTTTGGAGACATGAACTGATAAGATTGAGATGAAAGTTTCATAAAATAACATGCCTTTGGATTGATCTTGTTCTGCACTTCTTATAAATTTGATATCTTGATAAAGATTGCTTGGTGGGATGAGGAGAGATTACCTACCTTTGGATATTTACCAATTACCATGATCCTAGGATTAATTTTTTTTTACATCGAATCTGTTGGCTGTGGACGAGCCTTGGTGCAACGGAAAGTTGCTTCCTTTGTGACCAAAAAGGTCATGGGTTTAAGTCGTGAAAACAGTCTCTTTGTAAAAGCAAGGGTAATGCTGTGTAATATAGACGTTCCTCCCCCGACCCTCGTAAAATGGGAGCCTTGGTGGCTTGGGGTTGCCGAATGTGTTGGCTGTAAATTCTATATGCATCTAGGTAGTTTTTAGTTGCTCGTGGATTGAATTTTGATGTCCCAATTGTTTGCTCAATTCAGATATGGCATCGGTGCATAGTGCCCTGACATCGGTTGTATGCAAGAATGGCAGTCATTCTTCTGCAGCAAAGTTCCCGACGACTACCTTCTTGCCCGGGTTTGATGCAGTTGGGCGTCTTTCAAGTCCGTTTAAGAAGGAAGTGTGCCTTAGTTCCCCGAGCTCAGGTGCTAAAGCTACACTAACCTTTGATCCCCCAGCAACCAATTCTGAGAAACCCAAACTACCAAGGCATACAGTTGATCCCGCTTCTCCAGATTTTCTGCCTCTTCCATCTTTCGAACAATGTTTTCCCAAGAGCACAAAAGAACACATGTATGTCTCATTCTCTTCTCCCATTGCTCCACTTGATTTTTTTTGTGCGTCTTGAAATGTCTAACTTGTTAAATCTTTCGTGAATCATAAGGTACACATGTTATTTGATTTGTGGTGTACTGATGTGTGATTTGCCCGGCAGGGAAGTTGTTCATGAAGAAACTGGTCATGTGCTAAAAGTTCCCTTTCGACGAGTCCACCTGGCTGGGGATGAACCTCCATTTGACAACTATGATACCAGTGGTCCACAAAACATTAGCCCGCGTGTTGGTAAGCACCAACATCTGTTTTATTGGTAGTCTTCTTCACCCCTCGAACTGAAACATTTGATTGAAAATTGTTATATAATGTTCAATTTGGATCGATAACGTGGTTTCCACTAAAATGTCTTTCAATTCTTGTGTTTTGGGCTTAAATGAGATTTCTTTATTCATTTACTTGGTTGAAATTGATAAATAGGACTCCCTGAACTGCGGAAAGATTGGATTGAGAGGCGAGACAAATTAGGTGCACCAAGATACACTCAGATGTACTATGCTAAGCAGGGAATTATAACTGAGGAGATGTTGTACTGTGCCACTCGTGAGAAGCTTGATCCAGAGTTTGTGAGATCAGAAGTAGCTCGTGGGCGGGCAATTATCCCTTCCAATAAGAAACACTTGGAGCTGGAGCCAATGATTGTCGGAAGAAAATTTTTGGTCAAAGTTAATGCAAACATTGGAAATTCTGCTGTTGCCAGCTCTATCGAAGAGGAAGTTTACAAGGTCCAATGGGCAACTATGTGGGGTGCTGACACTGTTATGGACCTCTCTACAGGACGCCACATCCATGAGACCCGTGAATGGATCCTGCGTAACTCTCCTGTGCCAGTAGGGACCGTACCCATTTATCAAGCGCTTGAAAAAGTGGACGGAATTGCAGAAAACCTTAACTGGGAAGTGTTCAGAGAAACTCTTATTGAACAAGCCGAGCAGGGTGTAGATTACTTCACCATCCATGCTGGGGTTCTACTACGGTACATCCCACTAACAGCAAAGCGTATGACTGGTATTGTTTCACGAGGAGGATCCATTCATGCAAAGTGGTGCTTAGCTTATCACAAAGAGAATTTCGCTTATGAGCACTGGGATGACATACTTGACATCTGCAATCAATATGATGTGGCCCTGTCAATTGGTGACGGGCTGAGACCTGGTTCCATTTATGATGCCAACGACACTGCACAGTTCGCAGAACTCTTAACTCAGGGCGAACTGACCCGTAGGGCATGGGAAAAGGATGTTCAGGTCATGAATGAAGGACCTGGACATGTTCCAATGCATAAAATTCCTGAAAACATGAAAAAACAGCTCGAATGGTGTAACGAAGCGCCTTTCTACACTCTTGGTCCTCTAACAACTGATATTGCTCCAGGATATGATCACATCACCTCTGCCATTGGTGCTGCCAACATTGGGGCTCTAGGCACTGCCCTTCTCTGTTATGTAACCCCAAAAGAGCACCTTGGGTTGCCAAACCGTGATGATGTGAAGGCTGGAGTTATAGCATATAAGATAGCTGCTCATGCCGCTGATCTAGCCAAAGGTCACCCATATGCTCAAGCATGGGATGATGCACTGAGCAAGGCAAGATTTGAGTTCCGGTGGATGGACCAGTTCGCCTTGTCACTAGACCCTATGACTGCCATGTCATTCCATGATGAAACTCTGCCGGCTGATGGTGCCAAGGTGGCCCATTTTTGCTCCATGTGCGGTCCAAAGTTCTGTTCTATGAAGATAACGGAGGATGTGAGGAAGTACGCTGAAGAGCATGGTTACGGGAGTGCTGAGGAAGCTGTGATTCGTGGAATGGATGCTATGAGTGCTGAGTTTCTTGCTGCCAAGAAAACTGTCAGTGGAGAACAACATGGTGACGTTGGAGGGGAAATTTACTTGCCAGAAAGTTATGTGAAAGCCGCAGAGAGGTCCACAGAGAGGTGAAGGTCAGTAAATGTTTTGTTTTTTAAATTTAAGCTGCATTCATTAGTGAATCGGTTTGAAGAAGAAACTTACTATCGTGCATTCTACTATCTTCATTTAGCAAATACAGATCAAATCTACGCTGTTCTAATTCTTTTTTCGTTCTTTTGTTTTACAATGGGAACAGTTGCAGGTTTGCGTGAATAACCAGAATCAGTTTGACGACTCTGGAGGCTTGCGTGCATGATTGGCTTGTGCACAATGGAGGTCTTAGGTTTTCATTTTCATGCTATGACATTATCCTTTTCTTGCTTGAGCTTGTGTTTCTTCGTAATAAAATGCTTTCTGTTCATATTACATCGATGTGTTTATATTTTTAGTTTTTAGCATCATATTGACATAAAGGACGCACCAGGGGTGCCTGTACCTGCTCCAGCACTGGCCTCGTGGTTAGTATGCGAGCAGGTCGGGCTGAGATAGTCCCTTTGAACCTGAACAGGTTAATGCCTGCGTAGGGAGTGTGCATCTCTTTTTCCTGTTTCTGTGCTTGCACAGGGAGGGAGAGCTTTCGTCCACGGTTCAGGCTAGCTGATGGCATCATTGCCGATCCAATCAGTCTGCACGGTTGGGAGTAACTGAGTGGCAATTCTATGGTACAAACCGGAAACTAATGCCTATAACTCACCGGCTTCACTACATAGTATCACACTGAACATTATCATTTTGTTCTCTCGTCTTTTGCAACTGGTTTCGTCCTCAAAACTCATTTTTCGAGCTCGGAGCTGGTAAAAACGGAAAGGTATGCACACAATTAAGTGCAAAAACATGCTCAAATCTCGGTTCATTTTGCTCCGAATTTGTAGTTTCTAAAACTGTAACCACTCGAGCATCACTCGAGGCTATATTTCTAAATCTTGAAGAAAAATGACTCGAGTCTTTCATGCGTTAGAAAAGGGTTATTTTCCCGAATTTCCTGCTAACAAATTCGGAGAACTGAATAGATACATTGTATTGAATTTCATCTGCAAATTTTACAACAAATACAAAAATGACTTGGCTGCAATCTTGATCACCCCGTTAGGGATGAACTGAAATGAATCCTCCTCACAGGTTAATCTAGGGGATGCAAATTGGTTACAAAAACAGTTCGTCTGTAGCCTCACTCGGCCGCATCAGAACTCTCATCTGCCGCTGTCACTGCAATCCGAAATCGAAAAACGAAAACGGATCAACGAAAGGAAATTCCAAGAAAACATCCTATAAAACTGAAACTTGCAAAAATCCCTAATCCTTCCTGCACATCCTAACTCAAGCAAGAATCAACAAATAAGACTTTGAAAAAAGGAAAACCACATTGCCCCCTACCCCGGAGGTCCTGGATTCGATTCTCCCCTCCGCTAAAATCGCATTCCCTCCAGCACCTAAGTCCTATATTCGATTTCCCCCTAAGCTCACTAGAATCGACAAATATGAGTTTGATAAATAAACAACCACATTGCACCCTGTCCCCGAGTGTCTATGTTCATTTTCTTCCTCCCTAATATCACTTGTTAGGAACAGAAAAAACACATTGCCTTAACTTTTATCCTCCATGTTCCAGGTTCGGAACCTAATTAACCGTAAGGAAAACTAACGAAAAGTATAAAAAAAAAAACTTTAATTTTAATAAAAAATGACAAATAAAGGGATAGTGAATAGTAAGA
Source organism: Malus domestica (assembly GCF_042453785.1). Classification (NCBI taxonomy): domain Eukaryota; kingdom Viridiplantae; phylum Streptophyta; class Magnoliopsida; order Rosales; family Rosaceae; genus Malus; species Malus domestica. Next base: position 6,273,124 of record NC_091663.1, on the reverse strand, counting down.
GTGATTTTTCGTTAAAAAGTGAATAGTACCAAAAGTGTTTTATTAAAACGTAAATATGCATACATATGTTCTCATGCTCAATTCAAAATTTTCAACAAATTCACCAATCCAAAAAACTAGTTGTACAAATGCACATAAACTAAACAAACCCAAATCAAATCATACCAAACTGGCTTCAAAAAATGGCATAAAAACTTAACCTTGAATGTCAACTCCTCCGTCTTCTTCCAGCTCTGCACCCTCTTCGTCGTCCTCCTCGTCCTCCGTCTCTCCGTCGTAATCAACCCCATACCTCGCATTCAGATAATCCACTGTCTCCGGCGTCATGATCAACTTATCGGCATTCAAAATATCGAACAAATTCAAAGTCCTCGGCGTCAGCATCTTCAAAGTCCCAATATTTCTGCTCGAAAGCCTCACATTGTTCGCCACCTCCGTCACCAGAAACGTCGTCTTCTCCTTCGGGTCCAAACCCCACCTCCTCATCGCCGCAATAAACTCCGTCGTCTTCGGCTTCTCAAGCTTCTCAAACTCGTCACTGAAATCCTCCACCACGATAGTGTTCTCCACCGCGCTCGCCACCGCCGTCGAAATCGCGAGCCGTTTCTCCTTTCGATTGATCTTGATGCTCCAATCCCTGGGCTTGGGTCCGAACACGACCCCTCCGCCGGGCCTGAGCGGGGTGCGGGTCGAACCCTGACGGGCATGACCCGTCTTCTTCTGCGGGTAGGGTTTTCTCCCTCCTCCGCTGACCTCCGCGCGGGTGAGGGTGGATGCTGTGCCGCGGCGCTTGTTCTGGAGATCAGTGATGATGGCGCGGTGGACGACGGCACGAGCGGTATCCGGTAGCGCGGACTTGAGGTCGAGGAAGGTCTCGCCGACCTTATCTCCGGTGAAGGAGAGGACTGGGAGGGTGGCGAGCTCAGCGGAGACGATGAGGGGTTTGGGGGTTTTGAGAGAATTGGTGGGTGCGAGGACTGAGAAGGGTTTGTGGGACGAGGAGGGGAGGAAGATTGAGGAGGTGAAAAAGGAGAGCGATATGGGCGCTGCGGAGGTCGCCATTGTTGGAGAGCTGGAGCTCGAGTGATAGAGTTTGCAACTGTGAGTGATGGTGTTCAAATTTGTTATCCACTACCACAGCGCCCGCTGCCTATCCGTGCCAGGCGCGTTTTTGTATAAACGACATGTCTTGTGGTTTTGCCCATAAGGTTATCCGACGTTGCGTTTTTCATCCACTTCGCCACTTTGCAGTTCGGTTTTTGCATAGCCAACGCCCAACCGCCACAATGCTACTTTAACTTTAACTTGAAGTAGAGACCTTGACTAAAAGTTTGTGACCATTGGTTGTTTAACTCATCAAAATGTGCAGTTATGGTTCTTTTTGTCAATTCCGATAGAACTTCTGTGCTGAATCAAGAAGCAAATATAGAAATTCAAGTGAGACATTTGTAGCAATGTCCCTCAACTTTAATCCAATTGGAGAAATAGTCCCACTTTCAACCCAATTAGAGCAATTGTCCCTCAACTCTCATCTAATTGTAACAATAGTCCTTACAACATAACTCATTTTGATCAAAGTCTGGCGGAATTGACGAAAAAAAGATCATATTTGTACGTTTTAATGAGTTAAAGAGCTAGTGATCATAGATTTTTAGTTGGGGGACTATTGCTTACTTGAGTTAAAAGGTTATGCACCATTTTCTCTTGTTCGAATTATCCATTCTGTTACTCAGAATCGTAAAATTACCTGAAGAAAATGAAAAAGTTTGTAGCACAGAAAAAAGATGCATTTACTCGGTCAAGCTTGGATGAGATTGCTGAAAAATTTGTTCTTGAAGAACCCAACAAGGAAAAATGGACACCCTTTTCTGGGCTCTTCAAACCCCATCATAATGCACTCACTGGAAACTATGACATAAATGTACTAATTGCTACTTTAGAAGACAAGGGGAAGAATGTGGTTTGGCACGATCGGCGTAACGGCACATCTTCAATTGATCTAGACAGGCCTGGAGATGCTGGTTTGATGGGCGTTCTGCTTAATGTTCCAGTTAGAATGTTTGCCGGGGTTTGGAAAAGTAGTCATTGGGTTACGTTGAGGAAGATTGACGGGTTCGGTACAATTTGGATAGTGATCTTTTTGCTCCTGAGGCTTTTGAAGACACTGAAAAAGGTTAAGAGAATTCTTGGATTACATCATTGGACATGGTGGATAAGTTTTGCTTGTTATGAATAATACATAGTGATTTTCTTTTACTTGAATCAAATAATCTGATAGGATGTTCAAATGACTGTATATAAACTCTGCTTGTAACAAACTTAAGTTACAATCAGCTGATAGAAGAAACAGTTTCGTTTTGTTTTTCCTTTTCGGTTTGTTCCCCTTGTGCGTGTATTGTGTTTCGGTGCTTAAGATTATTGAGGAGACATCAGAATTAATAGGATGATGTATTGGGTGGTAAGGATGCTACTAAATGATTTCAGTCCTTGCATTTCTGGTCTTGAAGGGGCTTCTGTCGGTTAATCTCTAGTAAACATCTGGATACTGATTAGAAATGATTGAGTTTGGTTTCGTATGAACGTGGATCATGTGCTTGACATAGTGATAAGATATAATTTGCATGATATTGAGTGTATCTAATCAAGAAATTGAGTTCAAGTAAGCTAATCAGTATCATTTGATAAGATATAATTTGAGCGATATTGTGTGTACTGATTTCAAGTTGTCACTAATCAGTTTGGTTTGATGGTTGACTGATGATACGTCTGAAAGGAAAAGTTCGGATGGATTGATTGTGAGTTTTGCAAGTTTTGTTGATTAGTTTCTTGCTCTGTAGAAAACAAAACTCGTAGTTTTGGATCTTAAGGGACAATTTGTTAACATTTCGTTTTTAGCTTTTATTTTTCGGTTAGAGATAGAGGTGAAATACATGGGAGAAGGGCGGATACAGAAGATTGGTGTATGGGATGTGGGAGAAACGTATATGGAATGGTACACAAAATAGTGAAAACAATTTTAAGTTTCTACTTTCAAGTTTTCATTTCATACATCTCTTTCATTTTCCTTCCCTCCACCTACCGTCCATCCTTTTTTGTACCCTTGTCCCCGTACTTTCCGTCTATCTCTTGCACACACAACGAAAACTAAAACGAAATGGTTATCAAACTGGCCTCTTAAGATAATTTGTTTAATGAAGAAAAGTTGTTGATCTAGAGAGCTAGTGCATGTTACGCCATGATTTCAATGGGAGAAACGCATATGGAATGGTAACAAAATAGTGAAAACAATTTTAAGTTTTCACTTTCGAGTTTTCATTTCATACATCTCATTCATTTTCCTTCCCTCCACCTATCGCCCACCCTTTTTCGTCCCCTTTTCCCCCCATATACTTCCCGTCTATCTCTTGCACAAACAACGAAAACTAATACTAAAACGAAATGGTTATCAAACTGGCCCCATAAGATAGTTTGTTTAATGAAGAAAAGTTGTTGATCTAGAGAGCTAGTGCATGTTATGCTATGATTTCGATGGGGTTTTAAAAACTTGAGTGGTATTTATATATCCTTCATACTATCTTAAGTCATTGAAACCTCTGTCTACTCTCTAAAGTAAGTGCCGCACGACCATCTATTTACCCTAATATCTTATGACAGACGGCTTGCTTTAGAGATTCTAACAATGATCAAAAGCACCTAACAAGCATTATCCCCCACAAAAGCACCTAACTAGCAGGATGCTTGCTGGTGTCTTCTTCCCTACGTCTTATAAGATATCCTTTTCGCCCTTCGCTTTCTTCGTGAACGATCAACTTTTTCGGACTATTTTTCCTCGGTTCTTTCAATTAATGTTTTCCATTGTCTCTCAACAGTCACCACCACTGCTATAAGCAGTAGATTTGTAGAGTATACGAACTGAGGAAACTTAAATTGTAAGCAGTAAATTCTTCTGGATGGCCTAAAAAGCTCTATTTATGTGTGTGTTGTGTGAATGTTCCAACACAATGGTCTCAGGGATAAAGTCATCAGCAGTGAAAAAAATTTCTTATCCCGAGAAAGATTTCCATTTCCATCTTTCTCACTTATCATGTGACTAATCAGGTGAACGGGGGCACGTAGAAGACTCCTGCGAATGATGACACAGAGTCTATGCTGAAAATTACAGGTGTGAACAATGCTGATGTGCTACTAATTTCACTTTCCGTCCATTCTATTTGTTTTTTGTACTTTGTTGATTTTAGGGGTCACTTTATTGATACTTGAACAGAAAGATCATGCGTTTGGTTACTGCTGGAGTTTTTTTTTCACTGTCTTCATCTTCCTTTTTTGGCAGATCTTGTTGACACTATTCCAACCTCCGACTATAAGAGCTAGCTCGTTATCAATTCCGCTCGTAGCTCTATCAATCTCGCCCTCGCTCTGTTTTTCTTACCGACCTCAAAATTTTTTTTATGGCAACAAGAGCCAAGACCCAGGTGAGCCACAGAGAGTATGTCAAGAAGAAACAAACTACAACAAGTAGCGTTGTGCAAGATGGAAGGTTTGCTGAAACTTTTAGATTCAGGTTTCCTATGTGGTCTGGATTCTTGCCGATGAGACTACTCAAAAATCTTGCCGACAGGGTGGCGGGAACTCTATGTCTGGGCACGGCGTCTGTGAGGGCGAGGCCTTCACGGAAGGACTCATCATCTAGAAGATCGATGCCATTCGTGGCTCCTGTTGATTCTCATAGAGAAGAAGCCATAGAAGATTGCATTGAGTTCATCAACTCTTCATCTATTTCAAGATCAACTTCTATGGCCAAACATTCTCCTTAGATTTTCAATGAAATTTATGAATTTCTATCCCAACGTCGTTACATCAATCGATGGTAACGAATGAAATTGAGAAACAAAGTTTAATTTAGTATTGTACGGAAGTTTGATGTATCAAATATGATAGCTATCCCTATGCATATGGTTGTATTGTTTGTATATTGGTGTCCTTGTATAATGCAAATTTCTAAGCGTTAACAGGCTGCTTCTTCTTCTAGTTTTGAGACCGGCCTAACCCTTTTAAGAACAGAGAAAAAAATATCATCGGAGGTAAGGTGGCATCGATGAAGATCAAATTCCAACGTGATTCGAAAAACAAAGAGAGGAAGACGATTGCAAAGCTCAAGGGTTTGTGAAGTCATATAGTACACCCGGTGACTCAGGCCACTGTCACAAAGGGTGCAATCCGTGCATTCGGGGTTGCACCTACGTAAGGGGCTCGTTCGCTTGTGAGAGTGGTCTGACCACGTGGTTAGTCAAACTGTCCCACTAAAGTTTATCTCCTAAACCATTATCTACTAATCTTCACCGCTTTTTGTGGTGTGGGGAGAAAAAAAAAAACGCGTGTGAAAATCATTTGTCACAAAGAAAACATCAACGAATCAGAACCCCATTTGCCACAAGCTATTCTAATTTCCAAAATATATCATATATATTATCTCCCAGCTGATCAAAAATGGATATCCAAATGAAATTCTTTAGATGCAGAGAGAGAGAGAGATGAAGAATTTAACACAGCTTAACGTGTTTCACAATGATCAATGAGTACAGAAAGCAAATGAGACACAGAATACTGCCTGAACCAGTTTGTGGGAACCAATCATCCAAATGATCAGTCCTTCTTAGCAAAAAGGCCTCCGAAGCCACCCTGCTTCTTCGGCGGCACAACTACAGTGCCCTTGCGGCCGCTGACGGTACCATTCTTGTCCTCAACCTTCTTCAGGATTGGATCAACCTCAAGCAGCTGGTCCTCCTTTGCTAGCCCTCCAAGGATCCAATCAAGCAGACCCTTCTCTTCTTTGCTTCCTCCCTTGGCCGCCGTTGCAGCGTACACTTGCCCAGTTGCCCAGCCGGTCACCACTGGGGGAAAGACCATTGTCAAGGAAGCCATTTTTAAGCTTGTTTGAATCTCCACAGGAAAATGGTATGAAAGTTTGGAATAGTTGGGAGTGAATAAGATGAGGGAAGCAAAGTGAGAAGGATAATATATCCTCCTAGCCTTTTTTAAGTGAATGTGAGCCGTTGGATGATTTTTGTATGGTGACTTAGATTTGAATGGAAGTGTTTGTGGCACAAGGTCTCCACAAGTGTCTTATCCTCTCATTCCTCAAATATTTTTGGCCAATATTTTTGCAGGTGTTTGTAAATTCTACAAGGAGGAAAAATGAAGGGTATTTTGTAAGATGAGGGCTCATCCTTAGTGACATGGATGTGATTAGGAGACGTGGCAGTACCATAACCTGTGCAGTTAGTGGAGACTAGAGTTTTAAAATATGTGCCAAGTGGAGATGGTTAGCCAACTAGGTCTAACTTTTAAGGGGGTTTAACGTTAACAAACTACGAGAACAAAGCGTGGAACTTTTATTCGATCAAATAACTCTTTAGATTCAATGCATATGGAGAAAAAAAGATGTTAACTTGTAAGCATTTCCACTGTGAATGTAAATGATGGCATAGTTACCAAAGAAACTTATTCTTCACAATTCTACAATTTTTGTAATAATTAAAAGGGATAAGTTTTCTTCATCACTATTCCATTTCTACCTTCGACATGGACACTTGGAGTTGGCATCCATTTTTTATTCAATATAATTTAGGAAATTACTGAATTCACCTAATCAAAATCTGTTAGTGCAAGCTTCTTTTTGACCTGAAATGATACGTTCCTGAAATGATACCAGGGCAACGGGCCCATAAATCAGGCTAATAGAACTAGAGGAAGTAACTCCAACCACTATGAGCAACTACTGCTCAATAGTCTGGTTTGGTTATCAACAAGTTGGCCGAACCCCTTCTAACCCGACGAACCTAAATTTTTCTCCATATTCTTTCCTCGAACTGGCCCAAATGTTAGAGTGGATTTGACTTAGGTTTCGATAATGTCATGAAGAGAAGAGAGGGTGGGACCAAGCTAATAGATTAGCTATGAAGAAGACCAAACTATAGAAAAGACTTCCATGTTATTCATACACCACTACATTGGTGTTACATATTAATAATAAATCAAGTTGAGAAGCATATTATTCTCCATAATTCTACATTCACTCTAACACTCTCAACAAATAAGACAATGTAATACAAATTCTCTCCGCATAACATTATACCAATGACATAAAACACGACGAAAATGGTGTACATATATTATATGCAAGTCCTTCTCCTAACTAGCCTGCCGTATGAGTTAGGCAATGAAGAAGCCCTTACCGTAAAGATTGGCGCGAATGTACTGCCGCCAATCTTTACGGCATAGTAAACGATGTGAATAACGAAAAGGGAAATTTTATTTGAACCCATGTAACCTCTTTCTACACCCAACTTAAATTTAAATTGTTAATTGTCTATTTTACCCTATTGCATAATTACTATTAAGTACAAAATGAAATTAATAATAAAATTCAAATTGATCAATAAACCCATTAAACCCTACCATCACTCCTTGTTTATCCTACGTTCATTCTTACTAAAACCCTAATAGGTCTTGTAGAGAAAAACAAATTTTTTTATTGATGGATGGTGATTTTGAAGTTTTGAATCTTCCAACTTGGGTATGACTCAATTTATGAATATTTTCTTCGTTTGATTTCAATTTTTTTAAAGTTTAAAAGATGAGTATTTGGGTTTCAATTTTTTTCATCAATTCCGAATGGTTTGTTAAAATTTCTGCAATTGAAAAATTCTAAGGAAAAACTTCTTACCAATATTCTTAGATTATAAACTTCCTTGCTTGTTGATAAATATAAGGGGATGAATTGTTTGATTTGTTACTTATGCACATCAGTATAAATAAAAAAGGTAAATGTTTGTGTTTGGTAGCAAAAAAAAAAAGAAAAAGAAAAAAGGTAGCCATGAAAATGCTATTGGGAGGAGTGATGGGGCAAGGACGGCTTTTTTTTTTTTTTCAAAAAAAAAAAGTCAATTACATATGTTATTTACATAGATTCAAATAAAATTTCTCTAAGGAAAATCGATCCACATGCGTGCAAATCAATGGGAGTGAAGAAGCCCTTGCCGTGTGGATTGGCCAATCCTGGTGTATCGACAAATATGTAACCTGTAGCCAACCGTTTTTTACTGAATTCAGCATGCATAGAATTTCTGTACAATATTATTGCGCTGAAACGTGAGATTTGGACATGGATTGGTGTCCACTTCTGAATTCTTGTATGCAAAGATTTATCTTTTCGTACTTGCAATATTAATATTCCAGATCAAATGAGACTATGACAGGCAACTCAGCTACGTCTCTTATTAGGTCTCAGCCAGTTGTTTCACTTAAAAGAAACACATATTTAAGATTTCGTTTTCCAGATTTTTGAACAGTTGAACCCCTTTTGTCAAATCGGGTCAACCGATTCCACCCACCCTTTACTCTCACACTCACAGAGATTTCAACCAAAATGTGCATGGCTTTAGGTTCTGAGAAATTAAATTAAGCTCCTTACTCATTCTCTTTGTATGTGCATACACTCCAAGAAAGTGTTTCGAGTATTTTGAAGAACCCTAGTTAGGAATTAAATCCATTGCTTGGCAGGAAATTAATAAAAACTAAATAGCACTCTAAGAAAAATATATATGATGAGAATTAAAAAGATAACTCGTTCGTATATATTTGTCACACCCACCATGGAAAATGGATAGCCATAACTTTACTTGTAAGCTTACAATTTTCGGTGGCATGCACAGAAGTAGAATTCCAGAAACCAGCTTCTGTCCACACAGAAAAAAAAAAAACCAGGTTCTATGTACATTGCCTGATTCTTCACTAAAAGTTGTAGTGAAAGTAGCGTATAAGTGCTTCTCTATAGCATCTATGATGTTTTTGTTACCATTTTTTTTTTTTTGTGACCTAAATTATAACCTGGGTTGTAGTTTTATCTATGCAAAGGCTAATTACCGCATTACACTATATATTTGTGGTCCTTAGAATATGACCCACGTTGTACTACAGATCAATTTCGTCAACTCTGTCAATTTTCCTGTCAAATGAAAAGGCAAATGAGGAATTTTATTTCCCAGTTTAAATAATTAAAAATTAGTGTGAACACACTCATCATTTTTCTGAAGTCATTTTAGAGTGTTACGGTTAAAAGGATACACACATGCATGTTATTGAGTTACATGTTCTTTTAGTTGTAAGTGCTTTATTAGAACACTAAATTAGTAATTAATTAAGATTTTCAACCTAACGGTCTAATTATTATCAGACATGAAAAGTGCGAGCATAGTCACTCGTGCACATGAGTAACTTCCAACTGTATCCTACAATAACATTCTATGATCAAACAAGAAAAATGCTAGAGGCAGTTACCCATATACATAAGTGACTCTCAACTATTGGTGTAATGTTATCACACAATAACAATATCATATCATACGTTAAAACAAGAGATAAACCTTATACTAAAAAGTTGGATTTTAAATCTCAATTTCTTGTACCTATATATGCAAGGCCTGGTTCATGCAAGCATCATCTTTCTAAATTACAATGTAAGCATGATCTTTCTAAATTATCATGTAAGCATCATCTTTCTAAATCAAGAAATTAACCATATTGTAAGCCAATGTCATGTACAAGGATTGAAAATGATACCGCGTACCTTAACATGTCGACTTCGGCCGGAGGCATTTGCTTAGGGCCAGTGACGAAAGCAACAATAAGACAGTTAAAAACAAGTTCAAACCCCACCTAATTAATCAGTAAATAATGATTTGATCCTGTTAACTAATTAAACACACCCCATAAGCAAATATCTTCCACGCACCTACTCAATCGACCACAAATTAACAATATAAACCCTCACTAATTACCTTTTTCTGAAAATATGAGTACACTCCTTGCAATTCAATTTTCTTTAATTAAAACCCATCATGATAAATTTCTCTAACAAAAACCCAATGACTAGGCTCCAACTAAGCAATATCCATAATTAAGTTTCACTTGGCAAAATTTGTATTTTTGGATGTCTAAATTACCCCTAATAACACTTACTTTGGGTCTCTCACTTATTATCTCCATTTATTTTACATTATTTCATTCAATTAAATGTTTACATGATACCAATGTTCCTTATATAGTTGTTTTCACATGATGCTAACAAGTAAATTAGTATATCCTACAAATATAAAAAAAGTTAATTTATTCAAAATTATCAATATTTTAAATGTAACATAAGTAAATTATTTTGCACAACATATATAACAATATAAGTTCCTAGTAAATTATGTAATGATATATGTAAAATAATTTACCTACAAAATAAATAAATATTTTTTATTCAAAATTAATTAAATACCAATATTTTGCAATATATATATATATATATATAACAATTTACCTACATGCAAAATAATTTACCTACAAAATAAAAAAAAATGTCGATTGATTGCACACTCTATATAATAATAACAAAATGTGGCTAGTACATATGTAATATCACATCAAAAATAATTTACCTACAAAATAAATAAATGTTTTTTGCCAATTGATTCAAATTAATTAATTGCATATTATTTTACATAAAAATATAGATAAATTATTTGTATGCATATATATAATTTTAACAAAATGTGTCTAATACATACATGCAAAATAATTTACCAACAATGATTGTCAAACAAATAAAAGAAATGAAATATATGATGGTAAGAGAAGTATAAAGTAGATAATTTTATAATAATAAGGCACTTATTTCTCACAATTATGGTGGATAATTAAATTCATTAACATAATTAGAGTGTTGTGGCACAATTGTAAATAGTTTGAAAATAATAGGTATTTATTTGTTTACATGGCAGTCTACTTCAAATTTGGGTTTTATTTGGATGTTTAAAATGAAATGGGTTTTTGTCAAGAAAATAAGTATTGCATAGACTTGTATCTAAAGAACCCTAAATTTTTTTATTAGGTTTTCGTGTACATATTTCCACGTACAGTCAATTTCCTATCAACTAATTGGCAGCGACTTGTATGCCCCAAATTTCCCAACAACTCTTCCTACGAAACTTCAACATTTTAGTTTATATCGATCTTTATATATACACCCGTTTCACTTTTTCTCTTATTATATACTGCTCGATCGGCCAATTCTAGAACCACAACACTAATATAGCCAGCTAAAATGGAAGCCCTACCTATTTTCTCCGCCCTATTTGCTGCCGCATCCGTATACCTCTTCTGGTTCTACCTCTTGGCTCGAAAACTCACTGGACCAAGCGTCTGGCCGGTCGTGGGCAGCATTCCGTTTCTCTTCTCAAACCGGAAGCAAATCCACGATTGGATCACAAACAACCTCCGCGCCACTGGGGGTTCAGCCACATATCAAACATGCACGCTCGCTCTCCCTTTCCTGGCTCGCAGGCAAGGGTTGTTCACCGTGACATGCAACCCTAAAAACATCGAACATATTCTCCGAACACGGTTCGATAATTATCCCAAGGGACCGACGTACCAGGCAGCATTTCACGATCTTTTGGGGGAGGGGATATTCAATAGCGACGGAGAGACGTGGCTGACACAGAGGAAGACGGCCGCGTTGGAGTTCACGACGCGGACATTGCGGCAGGCCATGGCTCGGTGGGTGAACCGGACGATCAGGAACCGGCTTTGGTGCATTTTGGATAAGGCGGCGAGAGATCACATCGCGGTGGACTTGCAGGACCTTTTGCTTCGCTTGACTTTCGACAACATTTGTGGACTCACATTTGGTAAGCAGCCCCCAAGTTTATGTTATAATTACACTATCACCCCTGAGCTCGCATAATATCTATTCATGTATTGATATTCAAACTAACATTTTCCCACCAGGCAAGGACCCGGAAACGCTGTCGCCGGAGCTACCCGACAACCCGTTTTCGAAGGCATTCGACAACGCCACCGAAGCCACTCTCAAGCGCCTCCTCTATCCTTCCTTCCTATGGAGAATCCAGAAGCTTTTCGGCCTCGGCGCCGAGCGACAGCTGGAGAAGAGCCTCGAAGTCGTTGGGGACTATATGAACGACGCCGTCGCCGCACGCAAGTTGACGCCGTCCGACGACCTCATCTCTCGCTTCATGAACAAGCGCGACATCGACGGCAACCAGTTCCCCAGCGCCGTCCTCCAGCGGATAGCCCTCAACTTTGTCCTCGCCGGCCGCGACACCTCGTCGGTGGCGCTCAGCTGGTTCTTCCACCTTGTCATGGAAAATCCACAAATCGAGGAGAAAATCGTCGCCGAGATCTCGACAGTCCTGAAACAGACACGTGGCGATGATCCGCGACTCTGGGTCAAGGAGCCTTTGGTTTTCGACGAGGCGGATAAGCTGGTTTATTTGAAGGCGGCGCTGTCTGAGACTTTACGATTATACCCCTCCGTGCCGGAGGATTTTAAGTACGTCGTGAACGACGACATTCTGCCGGACGGGACTTTCGTGCCGGCCGGTTCGACAGTGACGTATTCGATTTACTCGGTGGGGAGGATGAAGAGCATCTGGGGGGAAGATTGCATGGAGTTTAAACCGGACCGGTGGATCTCCGCCGACGGGAAGTTCGAACCGCCCAAGGACGGTTACAAGTTCGTGGCGTTCAATGCTGGACCGAGGACTTGTTTGGGGAAGGACTTGGCTTACCTGCAGATGAAGTCGGTGGCTTCCGCCGTGCTCTTGCGTTACCGGCTGTCTCTGGTTCCCGGATTCCGGGCCCAGCAGAAGATGTCACTCACGCTCTTCATGAAGGACGGGCTTCAGGTGTATTTGCATCCACGTAAGCTTGGAGGTGGGCCAGATCAAGTTACTCAGGCCGCTGCCACCTCAGCATAGGCAGGGGTATTTTCGAGATTCAGAAAAACTATGGCATGTGTACTTTGGTGGCCAGTGGGTAAGAGAGATTTTTTAAAGTTCGTTTAGATATGTTTTTAAAATGACTGAAAGCGCTTTTAGTGAAAATGTTTTTGAAACCAATCCTTAGTAAAAATGCAAGTAAATTCTGGAAAATCACTTAAAGTGCTTATTGAAAGAAACACATAACTAGTGCTTCTTGCAGAAAGCACTTTAAGTGCTTTTGGAACCAAAAAACATTTTCTCTAAAAGCATTTTCAGTCATTTTAAAAACACATTCAAACGAGTTCTTAGTATGCTGGAAACACGGTTTGGAATACTAAGTGTTATAATATAATTGGCTTAAAATTAAAAAAGAATTTAGCCAATTGTATTTTGACACTTGATGTTTCGAGTTGTGTTCCTGACACACTGAAAAATTTCTTGGTTGTAATTAAGAAAAATGTATACGTTGTCAATTGTTGGTTTTGTTGGGTGGGTTAAGTAAAAAAGTGGGTTGAATGGGTGAGTGATGGTTGCTCATCTAAAGTTGGAAGATTTGATGATGTCCTTGTGTTGTTAATTATATTCCATATTATTTGATGTGTTTTTTATTAATACTTTTATTAATAAAATGTAAATGTACACTCTTTAACCTATTCTATATATGTAATAGTTAAACTAGATTGCCAATTGTTTTAACATTTTTAATTTAGTTAGGGTGATGTTTTTGTTTTGCACAAACGAAGCGAAGGAGGGAGAATCGAATGTCACTTATCCGAGAGATATGATTAACAAATCATTAGTAGCTAACCAACTTGTAGGAGGGAGTCTATCTTCTAATTTGAAGTTGCACACAATTTTTCTCTCTTCAAAAAATTGAATGTAATAAATTATTTCTTTCCACCCAATCCTAAACACCAACTTGTATGATGATATTGTAGGAGGATTACAAGGTAAATTTTCGATGTAATTGATGTACCAACTTGTATAATGATTCAATGTTAAAGAATGAAGCAGATGTTACTTTATCGCAGTGGCGGAAAACAATAATGCGTATGCAGTGATGCAGTTCGATCATCACCGATCCCATTTCCTCTAACATTTAACAATTTAACCCATTAAAACTATTGTTTATAAGAAGAAACAACAGTTTAAGAATGATTCAAAAGGGTATATTAATGGGAAATGCATATACATGCAGATTACAATATATTGCTACATAACCATAAATATTTGAATTGTTAGTATTTGATACAACATTTACAGAAAATGGCTGTGTGTTGAGGTCATTTAATTTTTCTATATATTCATCTTTCATGACAATGGGTATGAAATGCAACCAAATTTACCAAACGCCGTTTCAGATTTCGAGCTCGCCGTTCCATGTCAAAATCTTCGAACAATTCTCCATCAAGTCCAAGAATCTCAACAAAAAGATGTAGCTTTCCTTGCAAATTGAATTTCATGGCGTTTTTGGTACTTCTGTATTCAGGATCGAAGCCCCGAGCGATTGTTAAGGATCAAGTTATCTGTGAACTAATCTATGACCTTTTCGCCAGTTGAGAAAAGATTCCAGACAACAGTTCCGACCAGGTAAAGCCCTACTGAAACCTTGAACACATCGTCCCAAGAACCTGGAAATAGTCAATGTGGAGAGGGAGGGATGTTAGAACTTAGAAACTGCTTGCTGCCTAAAGCTTACAACTTGATGTCCTGACTGGATGTCGAGGCCAAAAATTTATGGCCAATTTGATTTCCACATGTGTGAAATGAAAACTAAAATCTGCAACAGATGGAGACTAACCATGTTGTAAGATGTAACCAGTGGACGCTGTTCCAAATACACCTGCCAGCACTCCGGCGGTATTTGACAGACCAAGCAATACCCCCTGAGAAACATTTGGAAAAAAGATAATTAGAACCATATTTACTCTTCACTCTGCCATACAATACTACAAATCCGAACGCGTGCATTGGCAAGTGATCGACAGGCTTATGTTGGAACTTAGTAGGATGTTTGATCCCACGGTTAAATTACACGGATCAAATTTGAACATACAAGCCAAAACCAGATACTAAAACCAATACTTACAGAATATCGTGGGGCAATATCTTGATGGTTTGAATATAGACCAGATTGTGAGAATGCATCAGTTCCCTATCCAAGCAAAAGAGACAAAAACAAGATAAGGCAAATGATAGCAAATGAACAACCAAAATATTAAGCAATTGTACCAAGCTTTGAAAAGAAGCATACCTGACTGCATGCCATACATAGAACAGCCATTGCAGGAGAATTAATATGGCTCAACTGTGTTAGGAAGAAAGCGGGGCCTAAAAACCCAATTGTTTGCATAATCTGCAATGGATGATATAGATTAGCAACGCAGACAGCTGATTTAGAGAAATGTGATTTTCTAGGAAGATTGTTCCCCAGATACTGTTTGGTTTAGATAAAAAAAGATGATGTTAATGTAATACCTTCCGAACCCTTGTCACGGAGAAACCCTTACTGACTAGTGTGTCTGCAATCCAACCGCCAAGATTTGCAGAAAACGCCATTGTTAACCAGGGCAGGACGCAGAATAGCCCTGATTCGGTAAGATTGAACTTCAGTACCTGATGGTTGGATTAATGTAAAATCAGTATTCAACTTGCAATTTCAGGCCCGATTGAACACTTGGCCACTCTGCAGCAACAAGCATTAACCCATTTCATAGTACCGTCTATTTTGACAAAGCCACAAGAAAGTTAATTTATATACTAGAAGGAAAACTAGGCAGCATGAAACTAGGGTAACAAATGCAAGAAATTATGACTTACTTGGTTATAGTATGTTGGCATCCATGTGAGAAGAATAAATGTACCCCAATTGTGGCAGAAGTGAGACACTATCAGGGCCCAAACAGGTGCTTTTGACAAAATTAATTTCCAAGGAATCACTTTAACAGGTTCCTTGGAAATACTACTTGCAAGAATAAGCTTCTTCTCCGCCGGTCGCAGCTCTGGATCCTCGAGAGGTGAACTATGTGCCTACATCAACAGCCCCATGAAAAAAAAAAAATCAAATATTAATCTTATACATCAGTATTGGAAAAATGATGACATTGCTTACAAATAACCAAACTTAAAGAGAAAAGTCGTAACTTATCTTGCAAGTAACATGCTTCTTGACAAAACCGTACTATTCTATGTGGGGGATTTTAAAATATCGCTCACCTTACTTAGCCATACAGCGAACCAGACCGTCCCCAGGGAACCAAAGGAGTAAAAGACTGATGGCCATCCAAACTGATGTATTAGATATGGCGAAAAGGCCAAGCCGGTGACCGATCCAAGATACATTCCACTGTAAACCAGAGCCAAAGATCGACTTCTCTCTGCTACAGGAATCCATTTTGACAGTATATTATTCATGGCAGGCATAGCAACACCCTGAACCGAAAAGCAGACTAAGTGAATAGTAATTAGTAAAATTTAACAAATAACCATAGTGATTAGGAATTAGTAATTAGCAAAAGTTAACGAATAATCATAGATATTAGTAACTGATAAGCAAACTACTTCCTACATATTAGATATTACTGATGAATTTTAGAAGACCAACCTCACCAATCCCCATGAAAGCGCGAACAACTAGTAGGAAAGGCAATCCAATTTTAGCAGCAACAGGAGTGAGAATAGTAGCAATGGACCACCAAATGACTCCAAATGCCAGTACTTGCTTCCCACCTACTGTGTCTGCCCATATTCCACCAGCAATCTGCCACTCACAGTTATAAGTTAAAAAAAAAAAAAAAAAAAAGATGAAACACCAAAGTGTTGAGTCCCCGGGGTTAACCCAAGTAGCGAGGGAAGGCGGAGTAATAGGTTAGGATTATGGTAAGTTCAAGATTTTGATTCCCTTCAACATAACTAAAAGAAAAACCGATATGTTAATCTCATCGGCTATACAATTTAAATTCAGTAGGAAAGGATTTAGGCCTATATGGTTATCTGCTTAATGTTGTTTGACAACACGATATTCTAAACTACTCTAATCTATAGAAAAATGGGTTTAATAAACTCAGGTGCAATAAAGCGGGCACATTACTCTGATCAACTAGCTTAACCCTATCGCATATAAACTCAAATTGAGAGCTTATAAAGCAAGTTCAAACATGTAATTACTAATTAGGAGAAGTGCATAAATGTAATTAACCTGAGTGAGGAGGTATCCCCAGAAGAAAGAAGATTGTATCAAACCCACAGTTGCTGGGTTCCAATTGTACTCTGCTGACATGGGCAGTATTGCAATGCTCATATTTACCTGCCATAATTCACACAAAAAGTTACTTTTTAACTGCCGTGATTAACTTCCATCTTCCAGTTTTAACATTCCCAAATTGCAGAACCATTAAAGCTTACTCTGTCCATGTTGCATAGAAGGAAAGCCGAAAAGCACAAAACGACAATGACCCATCGTTTCGGAAACTCTTGTAACCACGAAACCTCCGCCGCAGACTCCGCTTCCAAATCCTCCTTCACCGAAACGACATCGCTCAACCCCTTGTCGAACTTATCCACGGATTCCGATATGTCGTACGCCTCCGATTTAACGTCCGCAAACACTTTCCCGCCCCTCCGGTTTCCGCCTCCGCCGCCCGAAACGCGAACGAAGCAGCAGTACTGCTCCCTGTTGCGAATCCGCACTCGAAACCGAAACGGCGTTTGGGGTCTCGGGTTATCGGCGCTGATCTTGGTGGCCGAAAAATCGGGCGGGGCGATATTGGGCTTCGGAGAGAAGGAGTAAAGAAGTGCTCTGGCATTCATGGTTTCCAGATCATGAAACGACTCGTTGAGTCACTGAGTTACTGTGTCGCTGAGTGACTGTTCCGAGTTCTGAGCATCGCAGCGCGCGAGACGCATGCTATAAGGTCGGGGAAGATTTCGGAGAGGGGAAATGTGGAGGGATATTTATCTGCACTGGCTGAGGTTAGAACACGTGGCGGTTGCACGGAAGGGATTTGGATTGTTGAGGGTAAGGTTAGGAGGCGGACGGTTATTTCCGCTTTGTTTTGGGTTGGCGGGTGGTTAACTGAAAATTGAATTAGAATTGCTATTTAATGCTTCTCAATGGACTGGGCTGTGGCATTTGGAAAGGTTTGGGCTTAGGCTTCTATTTCAAACTATAGGGCTTGCTCTTGGGAGGCTAAATTTTTATTTCTCTTTACAGTTAAATGCGTTTCTGACTTAAATGAATATTTTTTTAATGCATATCAAAAGTGCACACTTAAATAACACATCTGAAAAAGAATCGCTAGATTCCGTTAATTAAGTGATTTAACTACTGTTATTTAAACATGTAACTTAAATGTGCACTTTTGATGTTCATTAGAGAAAGTCTCATGACTTAAGAATGTTCGTGAACTATGGAAGCGTCTTTTGAAGAATCACATGTCATATGCTTATTTCAAAAGTAATTTTAAGTGGATTTTCTATGAGGCACTAACAACTAACGATTCAATCAATTAACGTTATCGTTTGTAAGAAACAAAATTCCCTCATCCAACCGTTTTTTTTTTTCAATCGAAATTTTCTTTGAATTTTTTATATTTACACTACGTAGCGCGTGGACCATATCTCATTGTTTTATTAAAACCTGTGATTTTAATGTCCAAAATGTTCAAGCTAAACTCGGGCTAATGGAGTGTCTAGCTTTTGGTTTGCCCCTCATGCGTGCTAATCATTTGCAATATATCAACTTATTGCCCATAGTCAAACAATTAGTCGATATATGACAAATGATCACCACTCATTGATGGTGGAAGCTCGTTCTCTTAGTCACTTGGTCACCTTCACTTACTTTGACGTCAAGCAATTAGTGGTGGAAGCTCGTTCTTGGGCTGATGGTGTGTCCTCCCACATTTGGTTGCGAGGCTGCGCTCACAAACTTTAGTTCGAAAGCTGAATCTTGCTTACAAGCGAGAATATTCAAATAGTAAACTTCGGCCCTTAGGCATTATCCATCCACAAGTACTATTATACTACGTAACATTTTTTTTCTCAACCAACATGATATTATCATATACAGTAAGATTGTTTTTCAATACCAAGGTAGTGTGCACGTCGAGTGCTATTAACCATTTCCTATTCATATATATAGGGTTAAGATTTGGAGACATTTATTTTTTTATACCTATTTTGTAGAACTCACTTCGTATTGTCTTTTAACAATCTAAAACGTCTATATTTGAATTCACTATACATAGATCATCCTTATAAAAAATTAAGCAATACAAAATCATTAAGACATTTATTTGTAGTGAAGAAAATGAATGAATACGGTTTTGCAAATAAACACTAAAATGACTATTGTTTAATCCAACGGTTATTTGGTTTTTAAATTTGGGTGATTTTAGTAGACATGGTCTAAGAGAAGATTCGTGACATCGATTTTTCATTTTTGGCATAATGTTAAAGCCCACCCCCAATATTTGTAATTTTACTTTTGTACCCTAAAGTTTTATTGAAATCACATTTTAGTCCCCTTATCCTTAACCAAATCCGAACCCTCGCTTTAGATTCTCCTTCCCTCTTAGCTTGCCACGTGGCAGTCCTTAACCTTATCCCTCTTCTTATCTCATTCTTTTCCTCGATCTCTCTCTCAACTTTCTATCTCTCTCAGCTCACCTTCCCTCTAATTCCCGGCAACACACCCATGTTGATACCCAATGGAACACCCCGACGACGACAACACCCTTGCCACCTTCACCATCGTGGTAACTCTCTCCCTCTTTCTCTTCTTGGTGAAGCATAGAGGCCACCTAACCCCTCCGCGAGCTCGATTACTTCGAGCCCATATTCAGGCCACCTCCGGCTACCCCTTGTTATGAAACAGGTTTGGAAACTCTCCCTCACCTCCGGCTACCACTTATCGTGAAACAGGTTTGGAAACTCTCCCTCTCCTCCTAAGCTTCCTTTTGGTACCTAAATCATACCCTAGGGTGGTAGATCGATGTTGACCGGAGCACGGTAGGCTCCGGCCTCCTTCCCCGGCGAGAACAAGTGACCCAGGGCCTTTGGGCCTAAACCCCAAGCCCAAAGCTTTAGGGCAGCCCAAACCCAAATTCTTGTTAGATTAGGCCTCTGGGCCGTAAGGGACTCCGGCCTTAGGCCCGTTAACCTTTTTATTTTATTTATTTATTTTTATTTTCTAAAACCCAAAGGCATTGGGCCAGGCTTTCAAGCCTAAACCCTTTATATAGAACCCAAGGCCCTCAGCCCGTTTAACCATAAACCCTTTCCCCTTGGGCTAGGTTACCAGCCACTGACCCAAAGCCTAACCCGGATCCAACCCAGCCCAGATCCATGGACTTTGACTTTGATCTGTCAACGGTCAACGTTGAATTTTGTTGACTTTTTTGGTGTTTCATCCGGGACAACCTCTCCTAGGCTAATTTCGACGTTTTATGACGTCCATTTCTTGAAATTCAATCGTTTGAGTATAGTTTTGTTAATTGTACCTTTTATGTGCTTAGGTGCAATTATTAGCGGTGATTCCGTCATTCCTATTTCATACGGCTCTACGACGACGGAGTATCTGTGAGTGGACCCCTTCTAAAATGCATGCTTTAATAGTAGAAATGCATACATGAAAAACATGATTTAATGATTACGTTTTATGAAAACGTTTTATAAGCAATTTGGATTTACACTTATGGATTATCATGCTATACTATGAATATTTTGGAATACCATATTTTATCGAACTAATGTTCTTTATAGTATATATGATGGATGACTACATACTATTTATGAACATGTTTTCTTTACACTTCTTTATAGTATACATGATGATGACTATATGCTACGAAGATGATTTTGAGATATATGTACTTATGTTTTGGGAAAGACTACATTCAATGTTTTTGTGCGTATCTAGTGGTCGTTGTGCTACCTACATGCGATGATACTTATATTGGCTTCGACCGAGCGTAGGTTGGTGCCTATTTGGCAAATGAAGTGTTCTAAATGAAGAGTTCTCTATGCCTTCTGACGATATTGATACCACTAGTTAGCACACTATATACAAGATATGTTTTATGAAAGATTTTATGGTATGCTAGGGTTTTCGGAAAACCTATCACATATTATGCTATTAGTTTTCATAAAACTTTGAGGGTTAGTATGTTGATAACTGTTTCAATATTATATATATTTATCAACTTGGTCCACTCATATTTGTTTTACCCCCCTCAGGATATAGGAACGAGGATTACGACCCGTGCTACGAGGCTTTCCCCTACCAGTGATATCGTGCCATCACCTCTGCTTTGACATCTTTGTGATTGCACCTTCCGTTGTATTCTGAATTAGATGTATGCTCTGAACATGTCATGAATTATCAATGTGTTTTCATTGTTGGCAGTTGAATATTATTTATATCACTATCTTCATGCAGAAATGAATAGTCACATCTTATTATTTTGCTATAGTTTTATATTCATGATTTACATGTTCTCAGCATATGCATTCATTAAAAGGAAAACTAACGAAAAGTCCAAAAAAACTTATCTTTTAATGAAAAGCTCTTTTTAAAGGTATAGTGAATAGTGCAAGTTAAAGGTTAAAATGTGGTTTTTCGTTAAAAATGAACAGTACCGGGAGTGTTTTGTTAAAACTCCCTTCATTAAATGGCTTGTGTCACCTTCGGGTGTGGGCCAGCACGTGGCCATCCTAATGTCCCTAGGACATCAGGATCGGTGCGTGTCACATAATGTGAGATGATTATATCTTCTTGTATGCAAAATTGACTCCAAAATGGGTCCAATCTTTGTTCCCTCAATGATCTTACTTGAAATATTTTCCCTAATGTCCCTGTAAAATAACTTTCATAAAACTTGTGTCCCAATGAAATTTATTCTCTTGGGTCACTCATTAGCCATCATACCTTGCAAAAGAAAATGCCTAAACTGCGCATAAAGTCCACAGTTCTTTCAGATATTCAAGCTCAAGGTTCTTATACAAGTAATTGCAATGATGACTACAACGTCGTGGATGGAACCAAAACGCTTTGTAGGTCAGTCGTGTCAAGCAATTAGAGTTTCAGAAGGAAGGCTTTTTTCTATAAAAACTGAAAACTTGTTGCTAAAGACTCCTTCAGCTTTCGACAAAAGACTTTTGAGCTTTGATCCCACCACATGTAAGAGAATTATCAAATGAATTGTGTAGCCTATATGTAAGAAGAAAGGCTTTTTTCTATAAAAACTGAAAACTTATTGCTAAAGACTCCTTCAGCTTTCGACAAAAGACTTTTGAGCTTTGATCCCACCACATATAAGAAGAATTATCAAATGAATTGTGTAGCCTATATGCATCAACGCTCCGCATTCATCCATGTATGCACGATGTGTGATTCTATTATCAATTTCTTTATCTTCAACGCTTTTTCTTATTGGAGCAATATCTTGATCGATTAATATATTTTAAACTATAAAGAAGGAGATTCAAACTTTGATGTAGAAAGATAAGTATACTGCTCTAGCCGATTCAAACTTTAAATCCAGGTCTATATCTTCCACTCCTTTTATAGTTATACAAGTTCCGAAGATATGAATGAGATTCACTTCGAACGATCGCATAATTGTTGATGCAGATCCTAACAACTGAATACCCGAATGAGAAAACAAGTTTCCTCACCAAATGAACAACAAATTGATACTCTCCATACTCAGTGACGTTTAGCACACATGAGCTCCTTAGATGAGGATTATATAAGGTGCATTTTTGCTAAACACTTTTAAGTGTGTCAGGAACATGGCTCGGTATCCTAAATGTCATAACATTATTGGTGGAATTTTGTTTTTCAAGTTTCAAACCAATTGTATTATTATACTTAGTGTACCGGAATGTGTTCCCGACACACTGAAAAATCTTTCAAGTGGTGATAATGTTCATCACCTACTTATTGTCATTGAATGATTT
Organism: Malus domestica; assembly: GCF_042453785.1. Classification (NCBI taxonomy): domain Eukaryota; kingdom Viridiplantae; phylum Streptophyta; class Magnoliopsida; order Rosales; family Rosaceae; genus Malus; species Malus domestica. The sequence continues at coordinate 6,250,334 of NC_091663.1, read as the reverse complement.
TAAAATTTGAAATTTATGTTTATTTACTACACAAATCTTAAATTTAAACTTATCTAACAAAAATAAACATGGTAATAAGCAACTCCATTACTTGAGGATGATGAGGAAAAATAATATATAGCCTCAAGCCCTCTTAGTGTATCATGATAAGATAGTTTATTTCCATACATGATTAACAATTGAAATGGTGACCAATTAAAGCTGCCCTTCCCAAGTGACATCATATTATCACGTACGCATATTTGGTCACCAATTTGAATTACGGATTTGGATCCATCCAGATCTAAATTGTGGAGCTTTTAAAGAACTTTACATCTTAGTTATTCATCGTGTATCGTGCGATAAATAAGCATTCAATTTTTTTTATTTAAAATTAAACATAAATAATAGCTGACAAAAACTGTCTGCACGATGTACGATAAAATGTTAGAATATGAAGATCCTTAAAATTCCCGCAAAGTAGATCCGGGGAAGATCCTGTTCCGGTAGAAGAATTCACACCATCATTACCTACTAATCTAAAAGCAAATCAATGTCGGCATCTTTCTCCTACTGACTGGGGCAAAGGAGAAAGGAAATAATACCTAGTCAAGATAGAAGATACAATTTCTTTGCTGTGCAAATGAAAGCTTTACTAAAAGATAAAAACAACACTGCAGAAGCTTCTTTTACTTCTTTTTCTTCCTCTTTAGCCTGGTGTGTTTACTTCTTCTTTAAGTCAACAGTATGGTCCAAGTCAAGCGCACTGTTAGTCAATTTTTCTTTAATAGTATGAGACTATCGAGTAGTCTGAAAAATAAACAGTAGAAATTGATCTTAAGATTTATTTTAAGAATTCAAACGATGAAGATTGTTTAAAAAGTAAAATTACTTGTGGGTTAATTTGACCCTAAGATTAATTTTAAGAATTCAAAGGGTGAAAATTGTTTAAAAAGTAAGACTACTTGTGGGTTAAACTACCGCAAACCCTTAGTTAGCATGCAAGGTTTTATGAAGAGTTAATGATCTCATTCAGATTCAGGATGGAACTTCATCTTCCTTAATTGTACTACAACAACAACAACACAGCCTTTTCCCACTAAAGCATATTAACTTACATGACGTTATGTGTGAAACTTTACAAAAACTTATAAGAAACTGTGCCATTCATCTATTGTCAATTGGTTTTTAAAAAGTGAAACCTCAATTTCTTTCAAATTTTCATAAAACTGAGGCTAAACGTATGTGGCCCTATTGAAAATGTTACATTTTCGAGTTTCTACTCTAAAATTTTGACAATTTAGTGCGATTAATTTTGTACTTAATTTCCCATTAAGGTAGGTCATAGGCCAATTATGTACCATGATTACCTCTCATTATAAGATAGAAGTAGGGAGATTCCAGAACAATATTTCATCAGCCAAAGACGAATCATATTGGCCTACCATAAAAGAAAGCTAGGACGCGATTTGAAATAATGAAAACCGTTGTGGCATATATATTGATGTTAATCAAACCAATATATCACGAGATAAAGTATAATTCTACTTTGTTTGATGAATCCATCGAAATCCTATTTTAATTTAAGTAGAGGGGCAGATTACATCGGTTTGGTTTGACAATAAAAAATATAACTGAATCAAATAGTATTCAGTGGTTCAGTTCGATTCAATTTTGATCAATACCACTATTCAAATCGAACTAAACCAAATAAAAAATGGGGAGATCATATCGGTTTGATTTGGTTTGATTCGGTTGGTTTAAGCCTATTCAACACATAAATAAAAAACATTGTACATTTTAAGAGTTTTATTCTTCTAAACATTCACATCTCGTGCGTTCCAATTGGATTGAAAGATTAAATTTTTCAGAACATAAAAGTTCATCAAGTCAAATAGAACCAAGTTTCAATTAAATAAAGTCTCATGCTAGCAAACAATTTATTAGCTATAACCTCATATAAGCATGAAATACATATAAATCACCTTATTGTTAATAATCATTACAACTTGTAAAATAAACTAATTAATAATTCAAAGATACATGGTCAGTTCGATTTGGTTTTGATCGATTTTAAAAGTATCAAAATAGAACCAAACAAAAAATAAATTGTTTTGGTTCGATTTTTAAATTATTTGTTTTTACTTGATCACCAAACAGACCAAATTAATTTTGTTTGAACCAGTTGATTTGGTCGGTTTAATGCTCACCCCTATCTAAAATGCATGGCTACCAACACTAGATAAATTGTAAAAGAGAAATGCTAAGGAAACTCTCTCAAAAGTAGGACTCTCCATGGACTTTCTGTCACCTCATGTTTTTTGCACAATATTTTATAATGTTGGCACGAAATAAACGTTAAACTATGACGACCTGTCCCTAATTTTATGATTTTAGTAATTTTAAATGTGAGAATTGACGAAAATTCCCCTAGAGGTGAGGTCGTTGACTTTGTTGACTGTCTTTTTGTAACGCGTTCGAGCTACTATTTTGCCATATTCTCGAACTACTCGACGATACAGACACGTAGGCGCAAGCAGAATCGAATTCGGAGTTGCAATAAAAATTTTACGGACTTACGAAGTCGAAGAGCATTTTAATAATTTCATCATCATCCTAAATATTTGGCTCTCTATTATTTTAATATTTTCCCTTGAATTTCTGTCTAGTGGGACTCCCCACTTCTTTTCCCCCAAATCTCATGCCTTCCAAATCACTCGGAACTCTCTATCTTCCCTATATCTTCTCCCTCTCATCTCTCACCTCTCTCTTCTCTCTGTATAAAAAAAACAAAAAAAAGGTGGAGCCGAGCAGTACAACCACCACCTCGCCACGTTTCCGACGAACTACACCTGAACCATTATACCATATCCCTCTGTCTCTCTCTTGTTATGGATCTTTCTCCCTCAATCTTCATGTCGTCTCTCTTATCTCTACAAACACAGGACAACCATGAGGTTAAGGTCATCATCATCGCCGTCTTCCACGACAGATGACCATTGAACCAACGTTCCCAATATATCATATCATATGAAACCTAGCCCTAGGTTTAATTCCAGACATCCCAACGGGAATAGCTCTCGAATCTTAGAGTTCTAACACTGCGGAGACTATCCGGCATGGATCTCACCACTTTCTATGAAGGTGGGTGTCGATTATGCTTTGTGTGATCTCCCCCTCGTGGTTTAAAATGACTTTTAGGCTTAATGAGTGAAGTTTGGATTGGTTTCATAACATAAATGGCGAGGGAGGAAGTTTTCCAGATTTCTGGAAAATTAGGAACCGTGGTCATCTGACAACTTTTAGGCCATTTTTTCGGCCAACACCGACCTTAACTCGGTCTCACCTTGGTATGGTGTTGCTCTCTACATTTCTAACTTCAAAATGGCTCTTGAATTATTGATTTTGGTGGAGAATCAAGCTCAATATGAGCTCTGGAAGTCGGACAAAAAACCTGTAAAACGCAGGCCTTCGCAAGGAAGGCGAGTACGATGGTACTCGCAGGCACGTGGGCGTGCGTGGGCTTACATAGGTCATCGGCGCGTGCGGTGCGTGGAGAAACCCGAGGTCCCACCTTAGGTTTCTCGACGTGCTGGACCTAAATCCGCCCTCTTTTTCCCCCACACTTTGTACGAAAATGCGTTTATACATTAGTACATTACGTATTTACGTAAATGGTTTGTTTCTAGGCGAAACGGCTCGCAAGGACTCTCGATGCTGCGAGTCAGGTTCGACTTAACGAGATGATTTGTGAGTGGGTCTTTTCTTGATATATACATACACATATATATATATATATATGTTTAGTTTCCATATATACATCTAATAATGAATTTTCTATATGAATGTCGTAGTTAAATTAATATTTATAGAAAATGACGTAATGAAGAGAATTAGGAAATCATTATGAATCTTACGGGATGCCTTAGCTAAATTTACGGCTATGAATAATATTATGTTGATTAGAATTATCAAATCATTATGGCATGGCTACATTTATGTTATTTGCTCATCGTTTGCTGCACCGGTGTTAGTACTCGCCCAGGCCAGGGCTAATCTTTCATGTGTATATGCACATCGCACTGTACGCTCACTTTGGATCCCTTGTAGGTGTCAGTCCTATCGTACAAGTTGCAATAGGCAGCTCCGACTTATATGTGTTGCGCATAGCGCCAATCTTCACGTGATTGTAGTACTATAGTATATATCATTGTTACACCCAGTCCTGTTCATGTCAGAATACCTTTGCATGAACTCGTGTGTCAGCATGTGTCAATGAGCACTCGATATGAGATGTTTGCTTATGCGAGATTATGTTGATTACGGACGTCATGCATTTACTTATGAAATATTGTGTCATATTTAACTCTTGAGCTATTGCAGGCTATGGTAAGTATGTTCATACTATATGTAGTATGTATATTTTGGAAACTATACTTGTTTTACAGCGAGAGGTTAATTATGTTTTCAAAAAGGTTTTTATAAAACTTTATTTTTAGGCCCACTCACCCTTGTTTTTCGCCCCTTCAGGTTCTAGTAGCAGAGCTTTCGTACTGATGAGGATTATTGGCAAATCTTGGTGTAGACGATTACATTCGATTGTATAATTCTCACCCTATTTTACTGTATTGTACTTGTGCTCTGACATCACGTGTGAAATAGGTTTATTCCCGCTCACAGCGCACTCTTATATTTAGGCACTTTTAGGTTTAAATTTATTCACATTTTCTACATCACTATACTTTATGGTTTCGTCTCTCTCCAGATGTCGGCCAGCACAGTTCGATTCGAAATCCGAGTAAACATCCTAGGTCGAGATATGTCATAAACTATGACAAAAAATTCATAGAGAATCTTACTTTGAAAAGTCCGCATTTCTCGTTGTAAAATAGAATCGATTCTGTGAAGCACTAAAACCGATTTAAACCTCAACGTTTGGCTTCACCAACCTTTACAAAATTATATTGGTTTCATGCATGTACTTTTGGGGATCCTCCACATACAATGCCATCCTAAATAAGTGAAATTTTGTCGCATAACTCGATTTTTAGTCATAAAAACTAAAACCCTGCAATTTTGGACACAAGTAATGCATCATTGTGTTCATATCGATCTATCAAAGAAAAAACAAACTAAACTTAATTAAAAAGAAAAACTAATGAAAATGGCTTGAAAACTTTAAGTTTTAATGAAAATGACAAGATAAAGGGTAAAGTGAATAGTACCAGGATTGACTTTTTAGTATAAAAATATGGTTTTTTTTATTAAAATAAATAGTACCATAAACTTTTCGTTAAAGTTTCCTGGACAGCAATGGCAAGAGCAGGCTTTGGATTGTCTTTGAGAAATGGCCATGCATGTTAAACCCCATTTAAATATTGAATTGTTGGTTTTGTATATAAAAAAAATTGTTTAATTAAATGGGTTGGCCGCTTTTGTGGGAGAACCATGCACGTGTGTAACCACATCCATTCCATAGTATCACATCTAAGAGTCTGTTCTTGATCAATTTATTAATCTCTTCTTTAATTTCCAAGTTATATTATATTGATACATGATCGTGAATGATGACGAGCTTAAGCAATTCCACATGCCAATCTCAGTCCTCAATCAATTGTTGACAATGATGAAGAATTTTGGATTGTCGATCCTTGACGTGACTAATTCATTTTAATTTAGGTATCTACTTCATGATCAAGAAGTGCATGCGTACGGAGTTTACGTGTTTGATACGAAGATGTATTTAATTAAAATTTGTGTATATTTAGGTTAAGTTATACAATAAAATAATAATAATTCGATTCAAATTAGTTATTTAAAAAAGTCAAATTTAAAATTCAATACAATTACATCATAGAAATAAGTGATTGCATTTTATTTCATAGTTTTTATTAAAAGGAAATTATAGACAAGTTGTATTTTTGTATATCTCAACAAAATGTAAGAGAACGCTAATTACGGTTAAAGTTGCGACAGAAAAGTAAGAACCATGTGATGCATGCGGGGTGTTTCAAGTGCATGTATCATCTTCAAGCTGAACAAAAGCATGCTTCATGTGAAACCATAAAAAGTACAAGTCATAAAAAATGATGAATCACTATTTATTATTATGATCTAGTAGTATTCTTCTTCACTTATAAGTGAGAGTCTTATATTCGATTCTCACAAAAAGCAAATTTGAACCATATTATTGTTAGTCCATTGTGAGGCTAAGTCCACCCATTCGCCCTTAGTGTAGATAATATCGTTCATTAAAAAAATGATGAATCAAGGGGCGTGTTGAAAATCAATCTCACATTAATGAGACGAAGGACCTTGCATGTGCTTATAATTAGTTAGGCTACTCCCCATATTGTCAGTTGATTTTATAGTGGAACCCAAACTTCTTCATGAGTAAAACCCACATTGATGAGATGAGGGACTTGCATGGGCTTATAAGTAAGTTGAGATACTTCTCATATTGCCAATAGATTTTATGATGGAACCTCAACTTTCTTCATGGTATCAGAGCTGGTTGTCCCACTATAAAGCCAAACAGCCACGTCACCCCGTTGTGTTGTCCACATGTTAGGCTTGAAAATTCGCTACACGTGAGGGGTCGTGTTGAAAATGAATCCCACATTGATGAGATAAGGGACTTTACATGGGCTTATAAGTAAGTTGGGCTCCTCCCCTTGTTTCTAATTGGTTTTATGATAGAATCTCAACGAGTCTATAAAACTCCATTAAAATCGATGAATTTATAACTCTTTTAAAATCTTTCAAAATCTCAATTGAATATACAGTTTCTTCAGATGTTAATTACTAACTAATATGTCTTGGTAAATTAGATGACAATATTTCTTAAATTGTTAATAATTAAGATTCAAATAATGTTAGAATGACAGATTCACCTTTTTTTTTATGCAAGTACAGTTTCTAGCTGTTAGATTGCCAAATTTGTCCTTAATCATAACCGCATATGAAATCCGAATTTTGTACCTAAGATTCATCCCCTATACAAATATATGATGCATGTATTTTGAATTGCCCTTGAAATGGAAGACAGTTAATCACAGTCAAAAGCATGTTATGGTAATAATATGTGAAACAGGTCCTTATATTCTCCAATTTTTAACGTAGGATTCACACTCTCTCTCGAAATATATTGTTAACCCTACCCTAGTCACCAGGGCCGGTCCAGAGATTTTTGAGGCCCGGGGCGACGTAAAAAAAAATGCCCTAACTTCATGTAAGAAAATTATTTATTTTCACACATAAGACATCGAAAAAATTATACTTAGAAAAACACTTCAAACTCAATAATTTAGAAACACAGAAAGACTAATTTATTTTGTACTTAGAAAAACACTTCAAACTCAATAATTTAGAAACACAGAAAGACTAATTTATTTTGTATTGAGAGAGGGAAACAAAAAAACTGCGGGCTTACAAGTAGATAGATGATGAGTTTTGTTTTCCATTTGAACTTTGAATGTGTTTTTGAATAAATCGTGAGGTGTTTTTTTCTTATTTACTAAACTTGTCAATACTGGACTAAAAAATAATGATGTTTTCGAATCTTTAATTAATATGTATTATTAATGAATGGGTACTAAATTAAACATTTTGATGACACGTCATATAATTTGCAAATTTGGTTTACGTATTATTCTTTGTTGAAGATTAGACTTGAATTTAAACGAATATTTAAAAATAACAATCCACATAGCTACTAGATAGTAACTAAAAATAAATTACCAACCAAACAAAAATTTATAAAAATTGAAAAGAATAAACATGCACATAGCATTTCGAACTTAGGACCACTTGTTAATTTTAAACAACAAAAATCATTGTTTCTAATTAAACTTTTTGATCCTTTAACCAAATTTTCTAAATTTATACTCTTATAAAAAAATTTTGTAAAAAAAGGAAAGTAAATAAGCACACATAGTGTTTATTTACAAATGACAAACCACCACTTCTAGTTAAATTTATGTGTTTTTGGATCAAATTTTATAAATTTATACTCTTATAAAAACATATGTAAATATACCACCCTAATAATTTTGGTGTCCCTAATTTTTTTGGGCTCTGGACGGTTGCCCCGCACTTGGCCTGGGCCGGCCCTGCTAGTCACAATCTCATGAACCGGCAAAGCTCTCACTATATATCTCCCCATCATCTAAAAGAAACGAGACAGAGATGTAGAGGCAGACAAAGAGATACCATGAAGTTGCCTTCCACCTACTCTTTCTCTCTTTTAGCTTTATTCTTCTTCCACTGCTCTGTCTGCTCCCATGTCCCACCTCCTCCCCCTCTCTATCTCCTTCACCTTTCATGATCATCTATTCCTTCTCTCTCCTCCTCCTCCTCCTCCTCCTCCTCCTCCTCCTCCTCCTCCTCCTTCTTCCCCAATTATCTGATCTCTCTCTCTCTCTCTCTCTCTCTCTCTCTCTCTGTCTCCATGCATATCCTATAGCTATCTATACTACATCTACTGTGCTCTCATTTTCCAAAACCCTAATATGGCTAACATATCAACCCTCTTCAACAAGTTCCTCTCTCTCCTCATCCTCCTCCTCCACCTCGGCTGTTTCTCTTCCACCGCCACTGCCAACCACCCAAAAAACCCTCATCACCGCCGTAAAATCTCCACTCACCTCTCCAAACCCAGCACCCTAAAACCCCAAAAAGCCCTCTCCACCTCCTGGTCCTATCTCAAACGCATTTTCACCTCCAAATCCTACAAAATCACCTGCACCAACATCATCCAATCCCACCTCTCCACGCCACCTCGATCCTCCCACCACTCCATCGTCTCCCTCGTCCTACCTGACTCCGACCCCAAATACCTACCTGGGTCGCTCCCCGAATCAGATATCTCGGCCGATTCCCACCAATTGTTCCCTCTCCGAAACGATATCTTCCCCTGCACCGCCTGCGGGGAAATCTTCCCGAAACCCGAGACTCTCGATCACCACCAGGCGATCCACCACGCCGTTTCGGAGCTTCATGACGGAGACTCGGGCAAAAACATTGTCCGAATCATATTCAAAACAGGTTGGACCGATACGCGAAAAGCCCCCGAAATTCACCGGATCCTGAAGATCCACAACAGCGGAAAAATCCTGTCGAGGTTCGAGGAGTACAGAGAGCTGGTCAAGTCCAAGGCGGCGCGAAACGGCACCGTTCGGAGGAGGGATGAGCGGTGCATCGCCGACGGCAACGAGCTTCTCAGATTTCACTGCTCAACTTTCGTTTGCGATTTGGGACTCAACGGGAATTCTGGGATTTGTAATCACGAGTACTGCAGTGTTTGTGGAATTATTAAATCTGGATTCTCACCCAAGTTGGACGGAATTTCCACGCTGTCGAGTAGCTCCAGAGCACACGTGGCAATTCCAGAGGATATCGAGGAGGAGTTTCAGTTCATGAACGTGAAGCGGGCTATGCTGGTCTGCCGGGTCGTGGCGGGTCGGGTCGGGTGTGACACTGAGGAGGATATTGACGACGTGGACAAAGAGGGCGGCGGATTCGACTCGGTTGTCGGCAGAGAAGGCAGCGGGGTCCACACGAGGGTGGACGAGGAGGAGCTTTTGGTGTTTAATCCAAGAGCCGTTCTTCCTTGCTTTGTGATCATATATACCATGTAACGGTGTTATAGTTTAAGCGTTTGATGCATGCAATATAAACATGTATTAGTCCTTATTTTTTAGCAAGGATTGTGAATATATTTTGGTGATGTGTGGTGGTGATATTGTTTGATTCACCCCAGGTTTTTTCTTAGCCTGTGACCAAAAACATGTCACAGCTGCCAGCATCATGATTTTGATAATTAATTTTGGTATGTGGATATATTTTGATTCTTGGTATAATATATATTAGATGATGAACTGTTGATGTTAATTGTTAAGTGTGTGTGGAGTGTGTAGGTTGAGCTCCTGCTCCTTGTGGCCTTGTCGGCTTGTCGTCCTATCCCATTTAACATGTTACAACTTACATGTGATATTTGGATTGGATGTATTTGGTAATTGGTGCATCCTACCATGTTAATTATCGCTATGGACTAAATTTGTAGAGTAAATTTTGTAAACTAAATAATATGGAAGCTGATGATTGAATTATTATTTAAATATTGATTAACGTGCTTATTTTTTATTGATCACACATTATTTAGTTTACAAATTTAGTCTACCTAACCTTACTCTAATTTGTATACTAATTAGTAAAACCTTTCTTGAGAGCAGGATTTTTGTCCTATTTTCATGTGTTTTTAATCAGTGTAACCCTGTAAAATTTCACTTCTAATTGTTTTCATTGAATAAAAGTGATTCTACCAATTATTTATAGCACTACGATTTGGTAAATATTTTTCTCTATTATTGAGAGTGTGGAGTCTTATGTTCGACCTACATGGATAAGGGGTTCGATATTTAATTTTATATTATGACCTATTTATTGCATAGCTTAATACTATTCAGTCACTTCTAAGATTAAAATACCGTTTGAATAAAAAAAAGGATGATTTTGGATTGACATGTCTCTTGGAGGTGATCAACACATGTCATGGTTCATGGTTTAGTAACTTGATCTTTGAACCTTGTGGGCCTTTAAGCCCATCTCAAAAAATTACGATTATGTATCATTTTAACAGGTCAATAAAGGACTTTGCGTTAATACTGATCCAATAGCGTTCAATTGAGATGGGAAAATTTGAACTGATGGCTATAGTATAAGATAAAATCATATGGGTGCGTTTGTTGCACTAGACTATCTTGGACTAGACTAGCTTCAGAGATTAAGTTAGAATGACTTAGAATAGACTAAGTTGAATTAACTTAGTGAAGCGTTTGATGGGACAAAAAAAAAGGATAATGAAAATTTCATAAATTTACATAATTAACAAAATAAACCAAAGTTGATTATGTAAGATTAATTTTGATAAATGTGAAGATTTGAGTCACCTTGGCAGCTGTTTCATCACCCAACAAAACCTCAGGAGTTGTTTCAGTAACTTCAAAGCCACAGTCATGGTAATTGCGAATGAGAAGAAGACAACGGAGATGACACAGTAGACGAGGTCATTGTCGAAGATAAAGCAGTCGATGAGGTCCTCTATGTATATGAAACAGTTGATAAGGTCGTCATCGAAGATGAAGCTGCGCTTGAAGCCCTTGTCGTCGAAAATCGAAGTAAAGGAGGACGAAGCCCAATTGGAGGTGAATCGGATAACGCAGCTCGTGGGTTGTTCGATTGAGGTTCGAATCTGAGGTCTTGTTCGTGATTTTGGGTTCGGGGCGAGGAGAGAGAAAGAGAATGTGAGCATAGAGCAAAGAGGGGACGTGAGCAAAGAGTAGAGAGATGAAATGAGCACGACGAAATGAAGGTCTTAGCTAGTCCCATGGTTTTCGTGGGTCTTGCTAAGAGTGGTTAGCGAGGTCTTGAGTCGAGACGAGTCCTCCCTAATCCCATTAAAGCTAGTCCCATAAAGTGACAAACACATACTGCACCAATATTTAATCCAGTCCAGTTCAATGAGGGCAAACTTTCTAATAATCCAACTGCTGTTTAAGAAATCTTACCTTGTTCTCCAAGCCACACGTTCATACTTGAAATATCAAACATCCAAAAAAGCTATGTGTTCGGGCGAAGATTTCTCTGGAAATGATCCTCAGACCTCAGCACAGCTCCCTAAGGGATTGGCACTTTGGATGTGTAGTCAGGCTCTTGTATGTTTAAATGAAAGGAGTCCAGATCCCCTTAAGTCATTTGTTTGGTCCTAGATTGCTTTTAATGATAACACATCCATTAAACAAACCAGATCTAGATGCAAATGGAACTTTTAAGATAGGAAAACTGATGGAAATAACTTGAATACATACTGAAGAGTGCATTAAGTAATAGATCTATTAACTAAGAAAGCAAACAAAGAGCTTCGAGCAAGATTTCACCTTGTTTATCAAGGTTGAACCTCTTGCAATTACTTCTCTTTGAATTAACAGGGGTTTATATGTTAAAAAATGATGGATGGTAAACAAGTTTACAAAAGGGAATCGATACTACACCACTAAGGGAGATATCAAAGCTTTAAATTGGATAAGAGATAGCTTGTCGCTAAAAAAAACTGAATTTGGGTTGATTTCAGCTTTTGAACGCAAATCTGGCTTGAGAGCAAAGTTTGTATGTTTGTTTGTTTGATTGGTGGAGTGTTCTTATCTCTGAGACCTCTTCTTCCTTTTATAGGCAAATTAGCCCAACTGCTGTAACTTTGTTCTTGCCTGAAAACATTTAGAGGGTAATGAGTCATCAGCTTTTTACTTGGAATACCACTAGAAAGTGTTATTTGGCTGGTAGTAGGTTAGTCTCCATCACTTGTCACTTCAATAATAAGCACGTGGCTAGCATTTTGGCTGAGAAGACTTCACTTTGCCTTTGGGCTTGGTGCTGGGCTTTGGGCAAGTCCCATTTTAGTTGGCATCCTTGGGTTTTCCTTCATCTAAGTCTAATGTTCAAATATTAACCCAAACAGTGCCCATTTTAATCATTGTTGAGTTTGTAACCCAAGATGCTAATAATGATTAAATAGTCGTCACACGCCTTCAGTCGGGACTTGCACCATTTAAAACAGTCGTTGTGAACTAAACCTTTGCATTAACCCATAAATTCCATCCTTAAGTAACCACTTACTATATAATTCTCACTTAAACCTTTTGGCTAAATACCTTAGCAACTTCAAACCTTCGAATTCCCAGAACTTTCCAGAATTCTCAGAGCCTTCAGACTTTTCAGAAACTTCCCTTGTTCTTTAGATTTTGCCCCAAAATTCTGATTTTCTTCCCATCTTCTCCTTAAAATCATCCAATGGCACCCAAAGTTGCTTGAACTTAATCTCCCTGTGAGACTGGTGAGGTGATTTCCACCATGTGCCGCTTGCTCAATTGCTTTCATCGCCCTTGGGCAAGCTTGCATATTGAACCTCTTCTTCGATGAGGGAGGAGTGCACTCATTGGGGCTTGCATGGACCTATCCAGTCCCAATTATTGTTGAAAACAACATGCCTAAGGAGAAATGGTTCATCTCGAACCCATTTTTGGCTTAGTCAGGCATCTCCTCATCCAAATGGTTAAATCATCACCGTGGGTTCCCTCTGATGAAGGATGAAAGATGGATGCAATGGATAAATGAGATATAGCCAACCTTCAAGCAAAAATGGATGAACAACGGTATCTATGAGTTGATAATGCTCTCTTAGACCACCATGATCGTTAAGCCTGAGTTTCTCATTACAGCCCTCATTTTCTGGAACTCGGGCACCAATACCTTCATCTTTAGGATGGGCCATATGTCCCCGACTATCCTGGATATGGCGCAGGTCTTTGTGCTCAGGCCCTCAGGTAGGGTTATAGACATCAATCACGACTGGGCACCTTCTTCTCACCTGACTACTGAGAGCTCTGGCAGCTCTGGTTCCATAATTCAATTAGAGTATAACTTTGCGACTTTCAAGAGTTATGAGACCTCTTTCACGGGTTTTATCATATTTGTGAAAAAGGAACTTAGCCCATCATCCTTCAACGCCAACAAAGATCAGGAGCATATGTATTTTTTACTATACTGGCTCAACAAGCATGTTTTCCCCAACAAGTCCAAGGGAATAAAAGTCGAGTGGATCTGCTCTACATAATTTCAATGATATGGCAACGAGCCCATTCCTCTTTGCTTATCTCTATTATTTCCTGTATGAGATTACCAAGGGTGAACCATTTAAAACCAACCTTAATCGTCCTACTTGGATGATTCAGTTTTGGCTTCAATGATATTTCCTTGAGCTTCAAGCTCCCAACCTTGAATTCCTCGAGGGTGTTGCTCCTGCCTAAATTATAGCCAAAGGTTCTCCAACCAATCACTCTACATTCGATTGTCTCTATTTCTTTAGAGTCTGTAAGACTCGGGCAAACTTGGAGTGATGAGCTTCAGTGCTGAGGAGATACCCCTAGTTTTCTGACCAAGCCTTTCAAGATGTCTTTGGAAAAGACGTTATTCCCTTATGTAGAGAGAAATCTATCAGCTGTATCCAGTCGAGGGACCTGGCTTGGGGTGTGAGGAGGGACTGCTACTAGCGTGGGCTAGAAGTGTATCATCCAAACTTTTGTAGCAGACAGCTAGGTTTGAGACAAGCTATTCCAATCCTCTTCTTTGATTATGTTCAATATGGCACCTCCTTACTATCTCCCTTCTCTTCTAGAAGTCACTTTTCAAGGTACCCAATGAAGCCTTGAGGTCATAAGCAAGGTTGCTAGAAAACCTATGGCCCTCAATTTCGAATGTATTTCAAGCTTCGCTTCTTGGTGGAAAGCAATGTGGACCAAGAAGTATGGAGAAGACTTACGCGAAGCATATGACCGTCTTTTCAAGCACCTCTCTATCAAGTCTTATCCTAAGCCGAGTGAGCTTGAAAGTTGGAAGGAAATAATTCATCGGAAGAACCAACTACTTATGATAGGTACCTCTTACTTCTTTAACTTGTAATTTTATGAAATTTTATGAATCTGCCTTCTTTTAATACTTTTCTTGGTTTCTTTACACTTGCAACTTAAGGCAACCCAGTCGAGATGGATGTCGGGCAAGATGAAAAGGCTGTAGATGCCTTTATGCTTCAAGAAGTAGCGGCTGAAGCAGAAAGACAAAGTACTGAAGCAGGTGGGGACGTCTCCGAGTTACTTGGAGACTCTGAGGTCGAGGCAGAACCTATAATGGAGCCTCGAGCAACGCATCAAACTCTGGTAACAGTAGTAAAGACTTATGAGTTTGAGCTTGAAAGGTGACCTCAAACTCAACTCTCCACCCCTGGTCTACGGTTAACCCTCACCAAGAATAGAACAAGGGCACAGGCTTCAAAATCCTCTAAGTCTTCCGATTCTGTAGCTAAGGCGGGCGTTGGTAAGAAGAAACAGAAGGCTTCTAGTAAGTGAATTTTGTTTTAACTTTCCCTTTTTACGTGCATTTTGTGTTTAAAAGCTAACAACTTCATTTTCCTCGAATCTAGGGCCTTAAGTAACCAAGAAGCTTACTGTTGTTTCAAGGGAGGATCCACTGGGGGCCGAGATGTATCAAAAGGCCAAGGATCTGCAAGATTCCACCATTGAAGCACTAGAGGTATGGCCTGCTTCTTAAGATTATTCCTTTAACCTCTTCTTTTTCTTAATTCTTTGCTCGAACACTTGAAATAAGCCATAAGGGAAGAAATGATCTTTTTGCCTAAGGCTTCTTCACCTCCAACCCGAATAGTACAAAATTCTCCTCCTCGAGCTAAGTCTTCAAAGGTATATTTCTTTTTTATTCTTTAGATTTGTATCTTTACCAATCTTGGAGCTTTAACATTTGTCTTTCACTTTTGTAGGCTAAGGTTGAAAAGTTCGTTTCTCAGGTCGGGCACAGTTCTTCTTTTATTCTTTCAAGTTGACCCTCCACTGGGGAGATGTTGCACTTTGTGGAAGAGGACAACAATTCGGTGAGTACTTTTAGTCTGAATCTTTCTATTTTAACCACCCTATTTTTATTTATACTTATTTTATGTCTTGTTTATCCTAGCCATCCCCCACGCAGAAGTTCCAACCAACATCAACAACCTTTGGAGAGCCCATAGTTTTTGAGATCCCCATGGTCTCAAAGGTAATTAGCCCACATGCTTCTCCTCATTCAGCAACCATTACAGAGGATCTTCCTTCTTCTACTCAAGTATCTGCTCAGGTATAAAAGTACCTTCACTTCTATCTTCTTTTCCATAACTTAGTTATTGACATTTACTCTTTATCTTTGAAATTTATAAGCCTTTGGTGAGGGCTCGGGCACAATTCTTCCTTCTCCAGTCAGTGGGAGTGATCCTCCCAACAACCAGGAGTCACTACCCCTCATTCCAAGGCATCGTGCTGCATTCAGGTATATTACTTCCCTCGTTTTGCTTTCCTTTATTCTGAATTGTAGTCATTTTCCTAACTTTGTTTTTCTTGGTTTGCAACAAGGCCCTGGAGAAGACTCGAGCCAATCTCCTCCACGCCTAGTGCGCAAAACAGAACTTCCTCTAGCTTCTGGGGTCACAAGGAGCCCTATCCCTAGGCCTAAGAAGAAGGTCAAAACTGCTGATACCACTTCCATTTCTGCTCCTACTCTAGAGATCCTTCCCTCTCTGCCAACTGAGGCTGCCCCTTCTACTACTGTTGAAAGTGTTGGAGAATTGCCTTCACCTCTGTTATCTACTCCTTCAGCAACGTCTTTGCCCGAGCTAGTCAAGAAGTTTAGGCAAATCAAGACCAAGCCGTAATCTCCTTCACCCTCATCCGAATCTCATCTTCTTCAAAATGCTCGTCGAATATTCAAGGATTGAATGAAGAAGGATTTCATTGCTTCCTTCAGTCTTAAGATTCTTCATGACGTTGAGAAGGCTTTCACCGAACTCTACAACGCTCTGTTACTATCAAAGGCTCAATACGAGTAATTTCTCAATTTCTTTGAGAATTTGCTGGCCCCGAGGGATCAGCATCAAAAAGTGGAGTGAGCATCTAACAGAGTTAAATGTTTCCAAGAAAAACACACGAAGACATTAACCACACTCCAACAGTTAATGGATGAATGATCAATGATGAAAGATAGGATCGCAATGGTTGACGCTGAGATTCAAAGATTGGAAGAGCAACTTTCTTCACTCAAGGTCGAGATGATAAGCCTAACCAATCATCTTTCCAAGAAAGTAGAGGACATGGAGAAAATCTCTCAAGAAGTGGAAGACTCAAAGAACTAACTCGCCAATAACAACATGTATCTTGGAAAACTAAGCAAATTTTTTATTATTATGTAGACTTACTTTTCTAGAATAGTTGCCCTGGCTGAGGATGCAAAGTTGTTAGGCTATGATCTCTTGTAATCCTTTTTACGTGAAATGAAATGTACTTCTTCTTCATCTTTACTTATCTCAATTCTTTCTTTCTTTCTCTCCTATACACTAACGGTCTTTTGATTAAGAACCTGACTGCAACTACTTGGTCATTTCTTCTTTGTTTTGACATTACTGTTGTTGGGGAGTTAGGACAATATGAGGCCTATTCCATTCTTCCTTGGTGAAGAATAACCCTTGTTTTATAAGCTTTTGAGCCGTCACCTTAGTCCGGCAGCCGTTCTTATCAACTCCTAAGCATTGGAAAATCCCAATACTAGGATTGTAAAAGCTGGCTTCTGCCACATTGGCAGTGGAGAGGAATGGCCATGACTCGACCTCCACCATCTCCCAAAATCCTGGCCCCATGGCTTCTTCCTCATGGTAAACTACTACTTTTTTATGCAAGGTGAAAGGCACCGAAAGACTTTGATGAATCCAATCTCGGCCTCGTAAAGCTCCATAGATGGAAGTATTATCCATAACAAAGAAAGCTAGCATGATTTGCTTAGAGCCTAAGTCAATCTCCAAGGGAAATATCCCATGAGTTCTAGTGATGGTTCCAGAGAAACTGGAAACTGTTAGATCCGTGGGGATGAGATCCTCTTCACTTCTACACATATTTTTCATCTTCTTATATGGTAACACATTGACCGCAGCTCTTCCATCAATCAAAACCCTTTTAAATAGCACTTCTTCCAGATGAGTAGTTACATAAATAGGCTTGAGATGGTTAGCTAGGGTCAAACTCGGGCAACTGAAGACCATTATGTCTGAGTACATTCTCTTGGACTTTTTTTTGTGAGCTTGAGCAAACCTATTTTGCCCGACTCCTCTTTTCCCGTTTCTTCAACACTAACATGTGCCATCATAGGTTCTATTACCAAGTGATCACCCTCTATTGTGGCAGGTTGATCGTGCTTGGGACAAAACATGGCAG